>NW_025777283.1:0-100641 GCF_021130785.1 Homalodisca vitripennis
CCATTGCTTTGAGCACATCGATTGTCAGGCACATTGAGTTATAAAGTTAAAAGAAGCTACAAAAATGAACAAAAACAAATTGTTTGGTTTATTCACCAACAGAAGTAATTTAATTGTAATGTAATAAATCCGTTGCAGATGTAATTATTGCTCTAAACCTGCAGATATAATTAATCGTATGTCTATATATTTTTAACGTTTATAAAAATTTATTATTATGCTGTAACGGGTCAAATTAATAAAGTTTCTAGAATATTCATTTATTCGTATCGTCGATAACTAGCCAAGTAATGAAAATATTTAAGGAAACCCGATATTACATTGATGACATTTTCAGTCTGCTTTCTTTTGCTTCTTTTCCTCGGAGAATGCCAGAGAGGAATACTCTCATGCACTCAAGCAATCAGTCCTACTGCACATGAGGGTATGGAGAGCTTACAAGAGACAACTTTGTAATATTATTTTGTGTAATAAAAATAAATGTTTCTTATTCTTTTAAATCATCTTAAACGCATTTAGCATAAACACCCTATTTATGTACGTAGATGAAATAACGATATATTTAGTTAATAAACAATCCATATTGAATAATGTAAATTTGTCGGAATCTAGTGGTGGCATAATGAATAAAAAAAAATGTATTATAAATAAATTTCATTATTTCAAACAACAAATTTAATCAATATTAAAAGTTGTAAACGAGCCGCAAAGATATTTTTCTTTAGATATAATACATTGTTTTAAATAAAGGAATTAAAACGTAAGTTACTCAAACTCGACACTACACATTTTAAGAAAAACATTTATTATACTTTTATGTCTAAAATTACACTATATAGCCCTTTATAGCCCTATAGCCCTTTATTTCGGTTCTTTTGTAATTTTGTGATGTGTCTGACGAAGATAGCCTTATTATCGAAAGGCCTCACAAAAAATAAAAGTGTTAAATATTGGTTTTCTGTTTTAAATGTAATTAAGTTAACAGTAACCAATATAAGCTCCATCTACAACAAGTATGGTATATATAAAAAAACTGTTTGTATATAGTTTGGTCCTTATTTTGTTTTCACAGGTTCCCAGACGAATCATGATATAAGTAAACACATCCCGTGTCTATGGGGATAGCAATTTTTAGTAAAAAAAAAATGTTTTCTTGCATTTTTTTATCTCGCATCTCTAGAATAAATTCCATTAGTACGAACAACGTTTTACTTTTTGGCATCTGTCAGTGAAGTTATGGTCATTTAAGGAAAATATCTCAGCAACTTATTCTGTCTCATTGCATCATACAGTGATTTAAAAAATAATAAAACACAGCACTCAATCCTATCTCATTGCTCCAAGATGAAGTCCACAGAGCCTCAGAGAGAGTTGGTATTTGGGCCGTCACTATGACGAAAGATATGACCCTTAGAATCTGTCAGGTAAGTCATGGTTATTGGAATTAAAACTACATATTTGCATTTAATCCCGTCTCTTTGCTCCATAGTAATGCTTCAAAGGAGTCCTACAGGAACGTTTTGTGGAACTCTCAAGTAGACTATGAACTTCCCACAGCAACTTTGAGGTAATGTATAGTGATTTGAAAAATTACAATCTTGTCCCGCTGCTCCAGTATACATTCTTAATTCTTACTCTATATAGATGTAATTCGAAAGCTTACAGTGAAAATGGTGTGTTTCAGGCATTTTCTAAGGTATGATGTAGTAAGTATAAGAAAAGATATCTCCGCAATTTTCTTTTACAGACTTCTCCGTTAAGAACCCGACAACTTCAAAATATATATAATGTCGAGCGACTTAATAGTGCAAAATTAATTCTTTTACCAATATCAAAATCAATGTTATTGGATTTATTACCATAGTAACTTATATTGGGACCTTAGTAAATTAATAACGATCTATTGCCGTAGTAACTTCAAACTAAATAAGTAAACGTCTCTTGTATAATTCCTGGGTTTAATCAAACAAATTGTTGACATAGTTTATTCTAACACTCTTTTTTAGATATATATACAGTAACTGTGGTAAAAGCAGAGCAGGTGATTAAAAACTTTCATAACATTTGAGAAGGGCATAAACTCTTCAAGCTTGTGTACAGCAGCATAAGATGGTTCACACAGTCATAAGTTGTAGAGAAGCTAAGATACCAGTAAACTAGATGAAATCTTGAAAAAGCCTAATATTACCTAGGTTAACCTTAGCACAGTCAGTATCAAAAATTATTTACCCAGAACAGTCCTCATTCAAGGAAAATGTTCAGAAATTATATAGGGTTTAGTTTTTTATTTTAAGAGAATCATCTTAAAAAACTACGCATTTCAGTGGGTGAATTCAGTTTAATAAATTATGTAGATTTAAGATTTTGTGTACGTCATTGTTTGAAATTTACATATCTTCAACTCAGGTTTTCCAGATTCTAAAATCTATAAGTAAGCCATGAGCGCGAAACCCCTAATATGCCACAACAGCGCCGTGCCGCATGAATGTTTAATTACAAATTACTACAACGAGAAAATATTGGTCCAACAACATCTGAATATTAACAAATATAAATCCTTTTCTTTGGACAAGTCAAGAAATACCAGTTTTTTTAATAAACCAAAATATTCTTTCTATACAACGTTTTTTGTTACTTAAACTAAATTAAACTACTGCATCTATACGTGTTGGTGTTGGCATCTAAGCAATTAATTTACTAAAATATTTACTAAAGAAATATACGAAAATAACTCATTCACATTCAAATAAATTGAAAATATAGTTCATGATTGAGTTTGACGCCAGAATAATTGATTGGGTGACAACTAATTTCCGATTTAACTCCATTTTGCTTTATTGATTCTCTATTATTTGGTTCTCACTCCTTTTCAATTTCAAAACACTTTTAATATTATTCAACACTCAAATTGTAGAAAAAGTGGAATTAAACTGTCCTTTTAAAATTATTTAGAAGAACCAAATATTTTAGTATTTTTTGTAAAACTCTGAAGCAATTTATATAATACGTAGCTATAACACAAAATAAATAATTATACTACAATTTATACACCGATAAACTACTGAATTAAATATTTTGTTACTATAAAATGAAATTTAAGAAATTACGGTGCATACATTTTTTCATAATAAGGATGGACATGGTTTATTTAAGCGTTACGAGAATGCATCTCATTCAGTACAAGTTTCATTCTTAGAGTCCAGTTAAACCGCAAAGATAATATTTTTAGTTCAACTAAAACCTTATCACGATGGCGTTTTCATATATTCAGAACTATGTAGTAAATTACAAATCAAAACCCCTTAAACTTGATTTTAATGTTGATTCTGCCTTCTCATAAAATCTCTTCAATGGAATAAAAATTGTTAACATGAAAGATTGTGAGTAGTATTTCTGACTTAAAGTAGGGTCATAAACTCACTCATAAAACAAGGTTTACCATATCAGCTTTATAAAAATAAGTAGTTTTTCGAATTACAATTAATACATTAACACCGGGTGTATAATTACCTAATTACACGAATACTACTGAAATATCCTTATATAAAAAGCTGTACTAATGTGAGTTAATTTATCTTCATAGATTTTATTCCACTTAGGAATAACATTAATAATTATTGAAGTTGATTGACTTCTGAAGGAAAACCCACTTCAATTTTCTTCGTATGCCAATAAACAAATTTCGTTTAGTAGGAAATGCTTAATAAACTTTACTGATTTGTGTGCATAATCAAAATATGTGAAATAAATGTTTAACACTCCATTACAATTTTAAAAAGAACTAAATTTTAAAAAATTTAAATATATCTTCTAAACGAAATGTAACCGTGTGAACAAGGTATAAAATTGGAAAGATGCTTATCATTTTAGCCTATTCACTCGTACAGAATACTCGACTTCAGTTATGTTCTACTGATCCTCGCTAGAGTCGAGTTTTAATATATTTAGTATTTGAACAAATTTAGCACGAATAGCTTTTTATTTGGTACATTTGACGTTTCATTTCATTAGAATCACTCATTATCCAATAAAAATAATTATTAATTATTCATTTCAATAATAGGGATGTATAGAAATACGTATACACTTGTGTAATGCAGAAATTTTTCAATATAATACTATTGTGTATTAAAATAAAAATAAACCACTATATACTAAATCACAAACCTCAAATAAATCGACAATTTGTTACTGAATTTGTTTACTACTTTTCGTGTATCTGTACTTGAATGTATGTGAAAAATTCAAATGAAAATCTCTGAATAGCCATAGAACCCTAAGCGGAACCAAGACAAGGTCTAATAATTTACCATAGTATTCCCCGTATTATAAATTCATGCATTGTTAAATGAAAATACACTGATCTATAGAAAACCGGTAATATTAATCGCGTAAACTAGTTTTTTTGGTAAAGATTTCAAGTAATTCAGCAATTAAAATTTGAACTGTTTCCCATAAAAAATATAATGCAAATTAAAGGCGTTTTTTAAATATAAAATTTAATGCAGAATTTTCTTTTACAAATAAAAAAGGATCACATTGTAATGTAATAATATATATGTAACTTTAAAGTTCTCTACATGTAACCGGTGGACTTACTGTTTATTTACTTTTGTTTGTATTATATTCTTTTATATTTTATACAATTTACGCACCTGAAGCAGTTTTTTTACCGAAATATAATGACAATAAAATACTATTTTATTTTTACAGTAATTTCCTAAAAGTAATATTTTATATATTCAATCATACAAATCCCAGTGAGCAGATTTTAGACGAAATTTTGCAACTATATTACTTAGATATCACAATCAAACGTAGACATAGCTTCGTTTTAAATAATATTAAAAATTAATTCAAAGAAATTTACCGTAAGTATAGTCAATATATTTAACAGTAGATCCAGTAAGAAGTAAGTACTTCCACTAAGAAAGCTGCGGGCATCGATCTTGGAGTTCTTCCACAGTTAAATTGTTTCTAAAAATAGTTCAATGAAATATAAGGAATGTTAACAGAGAAATAGCGGGCGAAGCCTCGAATAAGTAACGGTATATAATAAGCTCTGGATTATTTTCCTGTTCTTCCTTCGTCGTTATAAAGGACAAACTCAAACGTAATGAAGATATTTTGAAATGCGCCCCCCCCAATACCTTGTAGTATTGCTATATATAACCTTTAATTTATGTAGTAAAGATATTGCAGGTCAACTGATTAGTCATCTTAATCTAGTAATTTGATGGAAGATACATCTTTGCTGCTTATTCTGTCTCATTGGTCTTTATGATTACGCAAATTCCTAGATAAACATCAATCTGGAATCCTGAAGTAAACAGGGTATTGCTTACCCAAGGGGAAGTTTTTAATAGTATTTCTGCTTGTCATGTGTACTGGAAAATCCCAATTACTGCCACTCCAACCTGTCTCATTTCTCTAGGATAATGTTTACTCTTACTTTAATAGGAACATCACTGGGAATCTTAGCACAACAAGGGAAAAAGTTCCCTAACATCCGTGATGTAATTGTGGCCATTGGAAGATCCTACTACGTCTAGTTTATCTTAGTCATATTTCAGATCGTGGTATGTTTTTTTAAATTCCAACATTGTATATAAAATTCCTATATAGCCCGGCTAGCTATTTGTTTACCTGGCCACCACGCTTTAATATTTTATACTGCGTTTGGTACATATTTTGATACTGCATAGGAGGAGTTTCACCTGGATCTCAGTCTTACATAGAGGACATCAGTGAAAGGGTGTTTCTTTAGTAGTGCTTGAAAGTGAACTGTTTATGACATTTTTACAAATATTTTAAATAGTCCACCTACCGATCCACTTTTTTACCCCAAAATATCAACTTTAGCAGTGTGTCGTTCCTGGATAATCCATTGGGATTCCCAGATGCATGAGACGCATAGGTTTTTACTGTAAACCTGTGTAGGCCCCGACTGGAAGGTATAAACCAGCCAGAAGTGGACCTTTCTTTTGGGAACTCTCATATAGTTTAAAATAGTTTATTGTATCAACTGAAACTCATTTCACAAACACTTTATGAGGGCTAAAATCTAGGTTTAAGAATAACATAATACAATATTTGACGTGAGTTTGAAGAACTGGCGAAATACAAATATTTTACAAAGTAAAATTTTCAACCAAATTTAAAAAGGATTACTATGGTGTTGAATGATACCACACAAATAAATATTATACAATTTAAAACTATTTCTTTACATTTGGTAAGCTATATATTATTTTATAACGCGTATATAATACCATCTTTTAACACCTACTAGGCAAGTTGATATAATTTAATTAATTGTGTATAAGTTATCTACTAAAATGATTATCATACTTCTAAGAGAGTATGTACTTCTAAAAATATACTATATTATTCATCAACTTTCAGAAAAATTCCCTATCATCTTTGTGTACTTATAATTCTTACAGTCGCAGTACATTTAGACAAGTGTTTATTATCAGAGATACATTACTGTTTATACATTATTCCCTCTTGGTGTATTTTTATTTTGACTGATTGATTTGTTAACACACTTCTTCGTATGCATTTACAATATTTCCTGACTGAAAATAAAAATAATAATTCTTATAGTTTGAAAATGTTTTTTTTGCAAAAACAGTCTTTACCTTTCACTGTAATCATTCAGTATAGGCTAATCATTCAGTATATCATTGCCGCTACTTTAATACTAATTTCAAAATTTGAATGTCTAATTACGACGTTTAGCCTGGGACCCCATTTGTGTTCTATAACAACACATACTAGATTTACGTCATATTCATAGAGAAATTTCCCCAAAAAACCCACATTGATTTTAATAGTCGTGGAAAAATACGCATAATTTCTTACAGATCTTATTCTTTAGCTTGACATACTTATTACACATCGTAAGATGTCTTATTTAAAAGTTAAATATATTTAAATACACATACATGAAATAAGAGAGTATCCCACGAAGAAGTTTAAACATTTAAGCATCCATTTCCTGCTAATTTACTGACCGATCATTTTGAAACTTTAATCACTTTTCAATTAAACTATTTTGAACGATTTTAAACATTTACAGCGCTGTCATATTAACAGAAGCGTAATTTTGGTTAAAATAATATTCTGATAAATATCACATTCTTATTTATTCACAACTAGATGAAATTTTCTTCTTGGTATTTCGTGAGTGATGTATGTTGAAAGCAGGACCAAAACAGAACTGACGCATTGCTGTACAAAAATCACTAATGATACATCATTATACCTTATTTACCTATAGTGACCTTATTTAAGTGATTTAAGCTGTACAAGTGTAGTATCATTATCAAGACCAATTATAGAAATTACTAGCCACTTCTCACACTACCAGCTCTCAACATACTGAACAAGCAGGACAAACTAAAAGTGTAACAAGTGTAACCGTCAAAACACAATTTACCTTAATCAATCGAGTACATCAACTGAATCCTGTTTGGAATGGTTAGTCCTATACAGTTGATTAACTATCTCATTATAAAGACTAACCTCACAATTACTGATAACACATCATCCTGTCAGCTCTCAACATAGCGGACTAGCAGGACGAGCAAAATGTGTAACGATCTAAACATAGTTTACCGTAATCATGTGTGTATGTTTAGTTGAATCCTGTTTGGTATGGATATTCCAATACAGAGACCAACCTCTCAATTACTGACACATACATGATAACACATCATCATATTATCAGCTCTCAACATAGCGGACTAGCAGGACGAGCTAAATGTGTAACGATCTAAACATAGTTTACCGTAATCATGTGTGTATGTTTAGTTGAATCCTGTTTGGTATGGATATTCCAATACAGCTGATTAACTATCTCATGATAGAGACCAACCTCACAATTACTGACACATACATGATAACACATCATCCTGTCAGCTCTCAACATAGCGGACTAGCAGGACGAGCTAAATGTGTAACGATCTAAACATAGTTTACCGTAATCATGTGGGTATGTTTAGCTGAATCCTGTTTGGTATGGATATTCCAATACAGCTGATTAACTATCTCATGATAGAGACCAACCTCACAAATTACTGACACATACATGATAACACATCATCCTGTCAGCTCTCAACATAGCGGACTAGCAGGACGAGCTAAATGTGTAACGATCTAAACATAGTTTACCGTAATCATGTGTGTATGTTTAGCTGAATCCTGTTTGGTATGGATATTCCAATACAGCTGATTAACAATCTCATGATAGACACCAACCTCAAAATTACTGACACATACATGATAACACATCATCATATTATCAGCTCTCAACATAGCGGACTAGCAGGACGAGCTAAATGTGTAACGATCTAAACATAGTTTACCGTAATCATGTGTGTATGTTTAGTTGAATCCTGTTTGGTATGGATATTCCAATACAGAGACCAACCTCTCAATTACTGACACATACATGATAACACATCATCATATTATCAGCTCTCAACATAGCGGACTAGCAGGACGAGCTAAATGTGTAACGATCTAAACATAGTTTACCGTAATCATGTGTGTATGTTTAGTTGAATCCTGTTTGGTATGGATATTCCAATACAGCTGATTAACTATCTCATGATAGAGACCAACCTCACAATTACTGACACATACATGATAACACATCATCCTGTCAGCTCTCAACATAGCGGACTAGCAGGACGAGCTAAATGTGTAACGATCTAAACATAGTTTACCGTAATCATGTGGGTATGTTTAGCTGAATCCTGTTTGGTATGGATATTCCCAATACAGCTGATTAACTATCTCATGATAGAGACCAACCTCACAATTACTGACACATACATGATAACACATCATCATATTATCAGCTCTCAACATAGCGGACTAGCAGGACGAGCTAAATGTGTAACGATCTAAACATAGTTTACCGTAATCATGTGTGTATGTTTAGCTGAATCCTGTTTGGTATGGATATTCCAATACAGCTGATTAACAATCTCATGATAGACACCAACCTCAAAATTACTGACACATACATGATAACACATCATCATATTATCAGCTCTCAACATAGCGGACTAGCAGGACGAGCTAAATGTGTAACCGTCTAAACACACTTTAACCGTAATCATGTGGGTATGTTCAGCTGAATCCTGTTTGGTATGGATAGTCCAATACAGCTGATTATCAATCTAGTCATAGGGACCAACCACATAATTACTGATAACACATCATCATATCAGCTCTCAACATAGTGGACAATCAGGACGTGCAAAATGTGTAACCGTCTAAAACACACTTTACCGTAATCATGTAATCATGTGGGTATGTTCAGCTGAATCCTGTTTGGTATGGATAGTCCAATACAGCTGATTATCAATCTCGTCATAGGGACCAACCACATAATTACTGATAACACATCATCATATCAGCTCTCAACATAGTGGACAATCAGGACGTGCAAAATGTGTAACCGTCTAAACACACTTTACCGTAATCATGTAATCATGTGGGTATGTTCAGCTGAATCCTGTTTTGGTATGGATAGTCCAATACAGCTGATTATCAATCTCGTCATAGGGACAACCAACCACATAATTACTGATAACACATCATCATATCAGCTCTTAACATATGCAGGTCGAGCTTAATATTCAACAACTGCAATACAAACTTTACTTAACAATATTTAAGTAACACGTTTAATTTCAATATAATTTATAGTCATATTAATATTTTAAATTATTATAGACTAATTATTAGGCTTTTTGAATGACTTACTTCTAGGCAAGAATTCTTTTTAGAGCATATAATAACTCATAAAATAATAGAATTGCTGAAAACACATTAAAAACTCCATATTTACTAAAGTATTTAGCATCTTCAATGACTTCTCATTGTTGTTCAATAATATCCTTGTCTATAGGAGCCCCAGTCCCTAGTAACCATTATATGTAAACCAGCATTATGTATCAGCCATCGTTCTCCATGCTTCCATCCTATGGTTTGACCATTCAGAAGAACCAGCCTCTTTAAGTCTGCGTTTTATAGCACAAAGTTATACTTCCTTAGACGCTTCAGTTGCAATGTCTTTCAGAATCTTTTTCTTTTCTTTTTTATGGATTTATTGGTTGTAATTTTTTTCTTTTTTGTTTCAATCTAGTCATTTCGTATGAAACTTGACTTTTTTTTGTAATACCTAATACTTGTTAAATACTACGACCGTTCCCCAAATCTAGTATAAAGTTAATCAACCGAATTTTATCGATATTTACTTATAAAAATACTCCTAATACGTATGTAAATAGTGTTAAACATTGATAATGTCTCGAGATCTCTAAAACTTGGCTCTGAAGTCACTATTATTATTATTATGAATTGACTATTTATTATTTTGTAGAATTTCAATGACAACCTCATAATATCAAGAATAAACTAATTAATATCAGTTTTTCAAAATATTTTTGCAGAATATACAGTTGTTTTGTCATTTATAACCCGAAATTAATTCTTTTGGCTCTAAAATAAACCCTAGTGAACATGAAATCTCAATTTTTGTTGAAATTTTGGCATTTTAGTTAGTTATATAAAGTTATCCCTGTGACGTCACCCTTTCCGTGAATGGAAATTATTAAATTGTCCAAAATTTATATATTTTTCAAAAAATTAAATGTCCACTTAGTTAAAACCAGAAACTTTTAAACTTATCATGCCACGAGGCTTCACCCATAGGAACTAAAGACGCTCAATAACTATTATGATTGGACATTTTAGACAAGGATTTTAGTGTCATAAGATTCATTGGTCAATATTATCTAAAATAAATGCGTAAAAACATTTTTATTGAATAGACTCTTACTACGGGTGTAAAATTATGAATCGATATTCATTAGCTATCATTGTTACTGTTTGCTAGTTGATGCATTACTATTATTTTTATAGATTTGCGTGTATTATTACATGATTAAACCGCGATCTTTTATAATTCTTAGTAATCATGAATGGTATTAATTGTAATAAAATAAATAAATAAATACTTTTCCCATCAGTGAGTAACATGCTATTTAAATTAGTTTTAGGAATTGATTATTTTTACCAGTAGTATAGCCAGTGATATAAATAATTTATATGCTTATAATTCTGTGACAGGAGCTTACAAAACGTAACATATATTGAACCTCTACGAGCTAATATTGAACCTCGTAATTATTCTTGGCTAAAAACTTAAACTTTTTTATTTTAATACATAAAAAACATAAAAACATTTACAAAAGTAGAAATAGCTATGTTAGTCGTATTAATACTGTTATATTCTATTAATAATTTTACTAGATCACACCATTTTAGTTTTAACCAGTTTAAATATATTTTTATATAATAGGATGCTATTATTTTGAATTGATCACTCACTCATAAAAAGAATAATATTGTTATTAGGAGGAAAAGCTGTATTGGCCAAACCGGTCAAAACAAAATTAGACAAAATAAACTCTCTCGACAACAGTTGCAGGTACCATGCTTGTACCTGTTGTCATTTTATCAGATCTATTTCAATTGCCTTCATTCCTATTCTGTAGCAGAACGATAATTCTTCATGTATTTAGAAACTTTTCAACAAATCGGCACAATCTTACTTTTAGTTGCTTCCTAACTGACATCTTCCTTCCTAGTAATGAATAGTTTTTAAACATCTTTAATCATCAGAAATATTGTTTAGCAAGGACCCGACAGGGCTCATTTAAAATTATTTCTTTGTCAGTTTGTTGTTCGTTTGTGCACTAATCCTTGCCAGAAAAGTCCTAGAGAACTTAGTACAAAGGTTCCTCTGGTTCAAGGACGAACTCTGCTGATTTTGGGATCAAAAGGTAAGGGCAGTCCCTATGCCTGTCCACTTGAGCGATAGGTACAACGTTACGTTTGGTCGGGTTCTTCGATATTCCGATGTATCACTTTATTTTTAAAGTAACATACTGTCAAGTACCATTATTAAAATAACGCATCACAACCGAACATGTAAATTTTCTCACTTACCTGTTTAAGGTAGAACAAGTCCATCATGAGTAAATTAAATCTATTTTCGAATAGTTAAGCCTTTCTCTCGAACCATCGAAGAACCATCGAACTGCTGCGGAAATCGGTCGTGTGTAAAACAATTTTAGGCCTCCCTGAATTTCCGATCTGTTGACATAAATGGGTCATTACGAATAATCAATGATAAAATAAACTAATAAATTTATAAATATTTAACCTTTATTGTGTTATTAAAAAAGTAACTTAGTTACTTCAATTTGTTCAGCGTAAAGAAATTATCGTTATGTCGCTACTCTATACGTAAAATACTATTTTTATTTAGTTTTTGGTCTTAGAACTACATTAAATGTATTAATTTAAATATCTTATTTATCGATTACGCATCAAAACATGATATAATTGTAGTTATACTTTTTTACTATACAAATGATAATAAAAATTTATTCCAGATGTTTTCTTTAATACAAACAACACTAAACAGCGGATATATATCCATAAAGATAATTATATCTTTAAAATAAAAACATCTCCCGTAATTATAAGATTAAAATAATGGTATAAAAGTATTTGAGATTTAAAATTATTCTAGGGGTTAGAATTAAGATAGCCGCCAGTATAGCAGATTGGCCATTCACTTTATAGTTCCGATTTGGCCTCCGTTAAGTTCCTTAATCTATTCAAAAATTTAAAAAGAACGTCAAAAGAGGACATTATTTTCAAAATAACAGATTTAGCATAATAGAAGTTTGCTGAGCGTTAGCATACATTTTTGCATTCATCTTATAGCTAAATTATATGATGACAACAAAAATTCATAGAATGAACAAATTTGTTACGAAACTGAGTACAATCATTTGAGGTTTAAAAGGTGACACAAGTTATAAAGGTACTTTGTTGGATTCGTTCAATAAGGCATTAATTACGTCACGTCGGGTCCTTCGATATTTCCATGTAGCGGTTTTTTTTATTAGGCAAGAGGGCAAATGCATATAGAATTCGCTCATGGTGCCCCTCCATAAGATTTGGCGGAGCGTTAGTAAGTCTATAACTCAAGGTGATATCTAAAGAATGAATTGAGCTATAAGATATGTAATGTTGTAAATATTTAGCTTGGCTATTACTAAGGGTATTGAAACCTATCACTCAGTATGCTGGCACCTGTTCTTCTGGTCTCACCACAATTTATCTCGAAAATGAAGCTATACAAATTTGAAATTGTGCGTGTTAGTCTGTAAGTTAGATATTTCATTTATATTTCCAGAATACGAACCTCAAAAACTCAAAGCAGTGATTTTCTCCCTTAAAGTGTTTACTATGATGAAATCTTGTCTATAACCACATCAACAGATCTTCTGAGATCCCATTACTTTCTGAGTCACACATAATACTCGAATTACGATACCTATCTTGAGGCTCCTCGGAATTTCCCAGATAACTGCAACTATGCGTGGTGAATTTCAAAATGAGTGGAATTTTAGTACCCTACTAACAAACGTTATAAACTGCATACATCATTGATATGATGTTCTTGATCCACAATGTCTACACTATGAACAATAGAGATAAAGTTGAACACTTAGGCAATTAAGACTATAGAGAGAACAGGGGCTGCATAAATCACTCTCTGTGCCGTCTTGGAGTAGAACTTTGCATAACTTATCAATATTTTACCAAATGTGTCTTAAAGTTTCTACATGAGTAATTAAACAACTGTCTAATTAATGACATATGAGGAGGTTCCCATGAATATGCAACTGTGTTTACTGCACTACCACTCGCTCTACCACATATTGCAGTGACGTGTTTGATTTAACGTTTTCGTCTGTTTGCAATAATGAAATCGATTTTTAGTAGCATCTGAAATGATGAACCATAAACTATTATAATTATATAAAAATTCAGTTTTAATTTATTTGTAGTTATAATCTTAATTGATGATGTTTATATTAAGCTACCTTAAGAGTGCTATAGATTTTTTCTTGGGGAAACTTTCCCAACTATTTTAGACAATTAACAATAAACAATATCTTGAGACATAATATTCTGAAAACTGTTTAGTAATCTTTAAATTCCTTGAAATATATATGATTTTGTTCTTTGGAGAACTTATTATATATGTTTATATAAACTTCCGTCAAACAAAAAGCCATAATTCCATTGGTTTAACTCTTTTGTGATATATAAGAGTATAATAGTTCAAATATATCCTCATTGTTTTTTATTTCGAAATATATCTTTAGCCTCTGAAGGTTTCATACTAAGCATTAACTGACTATTCTACAAAAATCAATACAATATACGTCTATACTATACATATCTATATCTATACACTTCATATCTACATATTTTTACCTT
Source organism: Homalodisca vitripennis (assembly GCF_021130785.1). Taxonomy (NCBI): domain Eukaryota; kingdom Metazoa; phylum Arthropoda; class Insecta; order Hemiptera; family Cicadellidae; genus Homalodisca; species Homalodisca vitripennis. The sequence continues at coordinate 14,389 of NW_025777283.1, forward strand.
CATAGGTAGATATTAGATTTATAAATAACGTTAAAGAAAATAGCAAATTTTAAGCTGAATGAAATCTTAATAGCTGTTATTTGTTATATGTGCTTTTATTACAATATTATTTAAAAACATTAATAAAGTTTCCACAGCCTCATTAGTACGTACATGTTTTATATACATCGCTATACTATATTCACTACTGAGACAGGGAATTATTGGTGACTTTTCTATTAACACATCATATGAGTAAAGTAATAAATGTAATTCACTGATAAAAAAATATAATTTGGAAGATTAAGACCTAAGATATAAGTAAATCAAATTTAGAATATAACCTACCTTTTCAAATGTAGATTTTCGTTCATAACAAAAAAGCGTATATCCTGAGTAGCTACACTTATCTCAGGAAGGGATTTTCCTAATCAACCCAGAAAATTCCATACACCATTACAATCCCTTGTCCCTACAGAAAAAGTTTAATAATTCAAAATTAACCCTTTTAAAACATTTAAAATCCTCCTATACACGTTTATTGCAGCCAACGCGTCTGCCTGTCAGTTGTCAATAGTAGGGAACAAGACCAGCAACAGGCAAATGTGAAACTGTCAACAACTGTAGTCGGTCCGGGTTTGTGTCACCGAATCTTGTTAGTTCTGGGCTGTCCAACACAGCTGTTCAATCGTATGAAACTGTCAACAACTGTAGTCGGTCCGGGTTTGTGTCACCGAATCTTGTTAGTTCTGGGCTGTCCAACACAGCTGTTCAATCGTATGAAACTGTCAACAACTGTAGTCGGTCCGGGTTTGTGTCACCGAATCTTGTTAGTTCTGGGTTGTCCAACACAGCTGTTCAATCGTATGAAACTGTCAACAACTGTAGTCGGTCCGGGTTTGTGTCACCGAATCTTGTTAGTTCTGGGTTGTCCAACACAGCTGTTCAATCGTATGAAACTGTCAACAACTGTAGTCGGTCCGTGTTTGTGTCACCGAATCTTGTTAGTTCTGGGCTGTCCAACACAGCTGTTCAATCGTATGAAACTGTCAACAACTGTAGTCGGTCCGGGTTTGTGTCACCGAATCTTGTTAGTTCTGGGCTGTCCAACACAGCTGTTCAATCGTATGAAACTGTCAACAACTGTAGTCGGTCCGGGTTTGTGTCACCGAATCTTGTTAGTTCTGGGCTGTCCAACACAGCTGTTCAATCGTATGAAACTGTCAACAACTGTAGTCGGTCCGGGTTTGTGTCACCGAATTTTGTTAGTTCTGGGTTGTCCAACACAGCTGTTCAATCGTATGAAACTGTCAACAACTGTAGTCGGTCCGGGTTTGTGTCACCGAATCTTGTTAGTTCTGGGTTGTCCAACACAGCTGTTCAATCGTATGAAACTGTCAACAACTGTAGTCGGTCCGGGTTTGTGTCACCGAATCTTGTTAGTTCTGGGTTGTCCAACACAGCTGTTCAATCGTATGAAACTGTCAACAACTGTAGTCGGTCCGGGTTTGTGTCACCGAATCTTGTTAGTTCTGGGCTGTCCAACACAGCTGTTCAATCGTATGAAAACTGTCAACAACTGTAGTCGGTCCGGGTTTGTGTCACCGAATCTTGTTAGTTCTGGGCTGTCCAACACAGCTGTTCAATCGTATGAAAACTGTCAACAACTGTAGTCGGTCCGGGTTTGTGTCACCGAATCTTGTTAGTTCTGGGCTGTCCAACACAGCTGTTCAATCGTATGAAACTGTCAACAACTGTAGTCGGTCCGGGTTTGTGTCACCGAATCTTGTTAGTTCTGGGCTGTCCAACACAGCTGTTCAATCGTATGAAACTGTCAACAACTGTAGTCGGTCCGGGTTTGTGTCACCGAATCTTGTTAGTTCTGGGGCTGTCCAACACAGCTGTGTTCAATCGTATGAAACTGTCAACAACTGTAGTCGGTCCGGGTTTGTGTCACCGAATCTTGTTAGTTCAGGGTTGTCCAACACAGCTGTTCAATCGTATGAAAACTGTCAACAACTGTAGTCGGTCCGGGTTTGTGTCACCGAATCTTGTTAGTTCTGGGTTGTCCAACACAGCTGTTCAATCGTATGAAACTGTCAACAACTGTAGTCGGTCCGGGTTTGTGTCACCGAATCTTGTTAGTTCTGGGTTGTCCAACACAGCTGTTCAATCGTATGAAACTGTCAACAACTGTAGTCGGTCCGGGTTTGTGTCACCGAAATCTTGTTAGTTCTGGGCTGTCCAACACAGCTGTTCAATCGTATGGAAATCGTTATTCCATTATTCGTTTCTAACTCGACTGCTACTTGAATATTTGCTATAAAACTTTCCATTACTACTTTATTTTTTCTTGATGTTTTTGGTTTGTCGGGTGATTCTTAAAAATAAGGTATTTTATTTAAATATTAAATTAAACAGTGTATTAGATGTTCACTGAAAATCATAAATAGCTTACCCAGTCTCCAAACTTTTTTAACTGATAAAATATATCGACGGTTCTATAATTTCACTTTGTATAATTATACACTTTGAAGGCTGAAAAATAAATCTATACACCATGATCAAATAGTTATTAGGTTTCTATCACTTAAAACTATTGAACAGTTAACAATTTTATTGCTTGTATAAACTATTTTAATCTGTTATATGAGAGAAAACTTGTTTTATACGATTAAAATCGTTTGAGGAATTTCCCACTTATAAAGAAATTGTTCGATAGTTACTCTAGTTTTATCTGCAGTCGAAAATAGAAGGTTACATATTTAAATAGGTGTAACTATATTACAAGCAGTCATGTAAGCGTCAACCAATGGAGTACAGATACTTAAGTTAGCTGAAAATTAATATTATAATTCCTGGTTATCTATCTCATTGATTGATTTAATACAATGTTATTTTAGTTTTTAAAGTTGGATTTGAATTTGTCAACCAAAATATTCATCATTGCCACCCAATGTACCAAAATAAACACGATTGGTACGAGTTAATTTATTTCTAGGAAGGTTCCTTTGTGTGTTAGATTAAAGCAGACTGTTTTTATATAATTGCCTCTTACTCACAGTCTACTTCACTTCAAAGTGACATATAGTATTAGCCAAAAATTTTGAAATTGGAGAAACTGAAGGGAACGACGCGTGAGGTTGAAATGGAGTTATTCAAAGATATACAATTGTATTTCATAGTAATCGCAAACCAATACAACCTCGACAACTCAAAAGACCTGACAAGACGGAAATGAGTTATCGCACTGATCGGTAGACAGTTGTTCGGTTTTAACTTATGACTAAAAAATTAACCAAATTCTTCTTTGGACGTTATGGACTTCTATACCAAGTTTCACAACTCTAGGCCCCTCTATTAAGATTTTTTTGCACAAATTTACAGATAGACAGACAGAACATAATATGAGATTTTAACTGAAAATTAATATAACTTTCCCTTGAATAAATAAAAGTCAGTGCACCACATTTCAAGTCTCTAGGACCTGTCCAGCAAGAGTTATAGTACAAATGGGTAGACAGACGGACAAGAGACAGACAGAGTTTTGACCTTTTGACATAAATATTTACTCTCTGACTAGAATAAGACTTTATTCTTAAAAAGAATTATTTCAAAAACGAACTGAAAACGGCACGATTTTGAAGGATGCCACAAACTTAATATACTATATAACTATAGGTAAGCTTTTACATTGTAAAGGATTTGACGTTTAAGTGAAGCATAATATCATACCGCCAACAGTAAGGCGGTCTTAATGTGTCCTGACTGAAACCATGGAAATGTTTTATGCAGCCCTTGTTCCTTCTAGGCTTAACTGTCTAAATATTCCAACTTCACCCTTATTGGTCTTAGTTGAGACATCTTGTATCTTAATTCACTGTTTTATAAATAATTTATCGTTTTTTTACGCTATTTTTGCGTACGACTTATTCGTATATAAAAAGACATTGATGGATAAATAATTGTGATGTTACGGAAATGTCATAAACCTGCACTTTCACTTCTAGTGAATAAACTGTTACATCACTTCATCACTTAAATAAGAACATTTTATAAGATTTAAAGATGATGAATACGATTTTTCACGAATCTACATTTTTCGTGATAAAAAAATACAGCAAACACACAGAATACTTTAATATCAAACCTAACACAATATGATGATACAAAAAGGCGTAGCTCTTTTCGCACTTACTCGGACCAGTTCAGAAAACTATGTAGTGAAGCCATATTTATTGCTGATTGGTTGAGGTTCTGCTAATCGATACAGCTCTTCCTCCTTTGTCCACTTGCTCTAATTGGCTTCGTCAACTTTTGTTTAACAACTATGGTCTGAAATTGTCTCTTCACAGAAAAGGCAGAAATATCTATATTTTTTCTTAGCAATGTTGGGTCACGATGTAAACCTGAAAACTTATATGAGAGGCATGACTGCTTAGAAGTAAGCTTAAGGCTTAATTCTAACTAATATACAATCTTAGTCACTTCCTAACCAATAAACGTTTTATAAACATTTAAAAGTTCCCATAAATTATACAGGGTGTTCTGAAAAAAGGTGCCCATAAGTCAGGGCGTGATTCCTCACATCAAAATAAGAAAAAAAGGTTTAATTAACATAGGTCCGAAAATGCTTAGTTACCAAGTTATACAGGGTGAAATATTTCGTCTGAATTTCAGTTCCCCTGCTGCAACGAAGCCCTACGGGTATTTGTTGGCTGTTAATTAAGATGTACAATTTAGCGTACTTTATGTAAAATGAACTGAAAAATTGAATAAAACCGTTTCCAGACCTGTAGCTACAGTAATTTTTAAGATATGTGACGAAATACGCGAAACTTGGTCCCGAAAAACAAGTTACATTTAGGTTTGAAGCAGATTTACTATGTTAAATGTACAATAAACACAAAATATTTTTTCACGGTACTTGTAGAAAATTTAATTTCGAAGAGAAATATGTAAAATAAGTCTATAATAGACAAACGCAAACTTTAAAAAATAATCCTTAATTACATACAAAACGCATGAAAAATAGACAAAATCTGTTAAGCTCTCTACAAATGTAATATTGAAATTAAAACAGCTGTTTTATTAAAACAAATTAATGAGTTACTATTATTTTTTATCAAGTAAATATTTTTAACAATCATACATTATCATACTTTTTATTACGGGAAATAAAAAAACATCTTATTTCTGGTCGTTTGGTAAAACTTACTACACCCAAATGTAATCAAGATAAATTCACAAATAGGCATTAAATTCGATTTAATATAAATTTATTTCTCTGATTTGTATGAAATTGAATTGATTATCAAAAGGTTTTATTTAAACACGTTCGCGACACTATTTATAAGATATACTCTCACAATTTAATAAACTAATCGTTCTAATATTATAAACACTATTTATTGAGCAATGCCTATACGTGTGTGTTTGTTTTGAACAATGAACATTTTGTTTTTGTTGAGGAGTTAAAACGTCTAGGACTGACTAGATCCCAAGCGAGCTTATGTATTGGAAGTAACCAAAATTACTAAGTCAGCATTTTTGTTTTCACTCGAGCTTTTAGATCTGAGAATGTATGAACTGTAATCAACCATTGTTTAAGTTGTACTCTTAATAAAATATCTCATTATTTTTCTCCAACGGTTTGAGAGGCTCAACCTCTAAATGCACCATTGGCATTCGCATTTAACTATTGGTTAAATAGTTGACTCTGGTTTAACGTATGTTTCCATTACCAATATGTTGTTCCAAATTTTTTTAAAATTTCAATTAGTAAACGCAGCATATGGACTCTGATGAAACAAAAAGTTGGGATATGTGTAACAACAGGAAGCAGACAGAAGTGTTTGGCTGCTGAACGAAAAATAAAGTTCGTCCGAACTTTTGTCATTTGAAACTGCTTAAACATTCTTGCCGTGTTTATGTGTATATGCGCAGAACTTGTCCTAGAAAGGATTTCCCAGCATCTAAGAGCATATTTTTTTAATTTCAGGCTTAATCATTATTTTGGGCACCCACTATATAAATAGGGTAATCTTTTAAACTCAATTTTTTCAGTAATGAAATGGAGTGTACTGTATTACGTGTTTAAACATAATATCGATAAGTTCAGTTTGGACTATTATTATACACAAATATTTTTGGTAGAATCTAGTTGTAGTGTACATACAAAAACTCGACTTATATTGCAATTGTCGTGGAATGTGTGCAACACACACACACACACACACACACACACACACACACACACACACACACACACACACACACACACACACACACACACACACACACACACACACGCACGCACGCACGCACGCACGCACGCACGCACGCACGCACGCACGCACGCACACACACACACACACACACACCGAGTGCAATTAAATTTATTGGATAGAAATCGTCCATTAAGCGTCTCATGTAATACAGTTGCCTCCTTGGGAAACAAAGGCTATTACTATTATTATAAAAAAGATTTTAGTAAAATCTAGTTGTAGCGTACATACTAAATAAACTCTATTTATATTGAAATTTTCGTAGAACGTGTGTACCATATATACTTATATCGAGTTCAATTAAATGTATTTTAAAGATAGAAACAATTCTTACTTTATACAGAGTTAGCGTCTACATGTAGCATTTCGTCCGAGGGAGATATCGGCTCATGTTATACAGTTGCTGAGTTGTCTCAAGGAAAGGGCAAGCAAATAAAGTTTCCGTGTCTTCCTCCAAGGACATGAGATAATAAACGATTAAAAACTTATCCTGTATAATTAATTTTCAACTTTAAACAGAGTTAAAAACATTACGCAGCGAGATTTAATTTTTTTTCTGCAGTTAAAAAGAACGCCAATTCATGAATTCCCAACAGACATGATGATAAAATCATTAGTCTGGGTTTTTACTCTCTCTCTCTCTCTCTCTCTCTCTCCCTCTGTTATATATAGTCCCAGAGGGAACCCACCTCATTTATCCACTTGCAGCTTTCAATTGAACTTATGTAAAATTAAGTCTCTCATCCCGAGTAGGACTTTTAAATTACAAAATCGAGAAATGTTTTTTATAAGAAAATGCTGTTCTTGAAATTAATTAGAGATATGTTTACATATATAACATATTCCTCCATAAAACATTTTATTCAGTTTGAATATGTATTTAACATTATTACACATACTTTCATTTTTAATTGGTCTTCGATTTACCTCTACACCCCATCTTTACTTCCTCTCCCAATGGCAAATCACATAAATTACATTCTATAAATAGGCTTTGAATAATCAATCCCTATATACTAGGCAACCAAATGTGCACAAAATTTGAAATATGAGAAATTAAAGTGTTCCCGTTCTTTTAAACATTTTCCAAAATTTTAATAAAACAGTTAAAGTATTTAAAATAATTATAGGCCAGGTCACGCAAACCAAGCTTCAAATTTCTTTGTATTTATTGGGATTTTTAAGTTTGTGATATTCTTCAAAAAGCATAAAAAGAGGAAGGTCTTTCTCGAGATATATTTGATGTGACGTCAAATTTCACTATTTTGTGATTAGAAAACAAAACGTTCTTAAAATAAATTAAATTATTTTTTATTTTTCAATACTTTGGAAATTAAAAAATAAAACTTCTAGTATTATTTTACCAATGTGTGCGCATATTAGATATATTATTAAAATTTATTAAAATACGATGCAAACATTCTGCTACTCACCAAATCTCCCGGATAAGCCAATAAGCGAACTGTAGCCTTTCGTAATACAATAATATGGAAACACATCTAGAGGATCATGATATGTAGAAATGTGTTGTGCTACCATATTAAACATACAAACCTTGTATACTATCCCCAATAAATCAAATCATATCATAAAAGTTCAAACGTTCTTTAAAAACTCATGGAAAACATATTATTATTATTAAGAAAAAGATAGTAAGAAAGAAATTTACCCGCAATATATATATTGCGTTGGGGTATATTATATATAATATAATATATAATAATATATATATATATAAAATAATTTCCAATAACTAAAACGAATAGACACATAATACATAGCTAACAACACATGGTACTGGATGTGTTGAAGCATCTGACGAGTAAACACTTTTAAAGATTCAAGTTACTAAAGTCTAAGAAATCTCTTTACTTAAAAGTTGAAAAGTTATACTTTTGTGCTATTCTCCTTTATTACTTGATGAATGGATCACCTGTAAGGGGTAATTTTATGATCTAATGATAAAATTAAATTAGAAAATAAGTTAGGACTATAAACATTATCTTTAAACTTAACCTCAAAAGCGTTTGTTAGTAGATAAATAACATTAAATGCGGATTAAATCGCATACCACTTAAAAAAACTCAATGAAGCAGGAAATAAGTATGAAAACATTAATATTTGAATAATTCTCAGAAGTGATATAAATTAATGAGTATTATTATACACATCTAAACACTTTTTAGCTTTAGCTTATACTTATGTAGCATTCAATGATAAAGATAAAATACGTAAGTTCGAAAATTCTTTCCGAATAATGAAAACAAATATTTTGAAAAAACTAAAAAGTTTTTGGATATTTATTAATAATATCTTTGAATTGAAATATATATATATATATATATATATTTCATATAATTATTAAATATATCAACCTTCTTTCTAATAAGAGAAAGAAAGAAGAAATATATATATAAGTAGGTAGGAAAGTGCCGATTCTAGGACACTTTCCGAGCCAACAGTAAATCAAGGGAAAATACTGTTTAAAGGACAATAAACGAATCTGTAAAATCAAACAGTAATTCACGAATGAAAAATTACCGAATCTATAGCTGTTTTGCTTCTACTTTCTTGAGCTGTCTAGTCAAATCAATCTATTTGAAATGTCTGCTACGAATAAACGAAAAATCTTCTACTCTACAAAATTAATAGTAACACAGTCTTTATCTTTAATAGTCTTCTTTCCAGTAACAACCAAGTGTAATTTATCATGTTTATTCAATTCTTTAATCTTTTTTTCATCCAAAACAGTCAAAAATCTGTTCGGTAAGTGTACTTTATAATCTTCCAACTCGGCAATTATTGTAAACCCGAATTTATCTTTCATTTTCTCCAGATTCAAAATTTTTGTATTTCTTATTTTCTTCTAATTCATTCAACTTCTTATATTCTTTAAATCTTAGCTCAACAACTTCATTTAATTCCTTTAGTAGCTCCATTTACATAGGAAAAAATTTGAGTGTGTCAAGTTTCACTATTTAGTAAAATATCTTTTTATTAAGGAAAAGTTATCAACTTTTAAGCTTAAAGTTGGCAATAATTTGAGATAATTCAGTAGATAATCAAGGTTTTTTAAGGTCCCTACACACTAGTATTAGAGTTTTTTTGAAAATCCTGAAAATCTTTATTTGTAAAGAAATTACAAATATTTCTGAATTTAATAACTGGCAGTATAGTAAAGATAGAAAAGATGCTTTTTGCAAAGATTGTGCTAAAAAAATTTTCAACGAAAGTTATAAAAACGAAATGCCTTGTGAATATGAAAAAAAAATTCTGCAATGGTTACCTAGTTATGCTAAACATTTACAAACAAAATATAATAAATCGAGAGTTTTTAATAAAATTTAGAAACATTTTCATCGTGTAATTTAGATATTTTATAAATCAGTCGAGATTCTGCCATATTTTGTAGTAAAATGATTTCCGTTGTATAAAATATTCAAAGATTCTTTCATTTGGTTGTAGAGATTTATACTATTTGGATCTCCATGTCTTAATAAAATTTCCATTTCTGGGTAATCAATTTCAAGTTCTTTCAATCTTTTCGGTATTTCTCTCTTTTGAGCTCTGATAACGTAATACGGATATTCCCACATGTGATTCTTCTTAATTAATACAAAAACATGGTGTTTTTTCTTAGCAAAATCTTTACAAACAAGGTCTGGTTTCATTAAGTCAATTTTTACACTTTGTTTTGCGATTATTTCTGTTTTGATTTCATCTTTAATTTGCAAGTGTTTTACTTCATCCTCTAAATATTTAATCTTGTTTTCAAGTTTGTACTCACCAAATTTTCTAATGGAGGGTAATACTTCTTCTAAAACCCAGTCTTGAAATAATTCTGCTTTCTTCATTTTAGATTTTAATATTAAAGAATATATTCCCGGTTCATTAATGAAAATAGTGTTTTCTTGAAAATTTGAAGGTAGTAACGATTCGTTACCCCCTTTGTTTGTAAATGTTTTTCTGTACTTTTCTTTAACATGGTCAATAATAGCTTTATTCGTATTTTTAAATTCTAATATTTCTGCTACATCTTTTGCTTTGAACCAAAATTCATTATTATCATCCACAATTGTAAAGATATGTTTGTTTTCAAATCTAAGTTGATTATTGAGTAGGTCGACAACTGACTCCATTTAGATAGAAAAGAAATTTAACTAGTAATTTTTATTTCGAGAATAAAGGTCAGATTCATTGATAAAAAACAGTGTCAGGATGAAGATTTGTTAAGGGGCCATTCGAATAGCCCCTTGTTTTTTAAGTAAAAATATTGAATTTTGTCATCATCAACTCATTTTTATTCCTTTTTCAATCTTAAATATATTGTTGTTTTACTCTCATTATTTAATAAATTTCCCTCAGAGTCTTGTATAGTTTAGAACGATTTTTTTGAATTCTTTTAATATTTTTTCTAATTGGAATATAATCGATTTCATTCGGTTTTTCACTGATTTTTGATCCATAAGCAACATTTGGAAAAAAAGTGTACAAAATTTCAGATTCTTTGTGTAAATGTTCGGTATGATTTTCAAAACTAGGTTCAACGAGATTGTAGTGCACTTCAATTACATCAAACGGTCTAAATTTTGGCGTTTTATTTCCTAAATATACCTGATTTGGCTCAATAGTTTCTTGAACAAACCCTAATAAATCTACTATAATTGCTGAAAACATTATTCTTACTGGTGATATTATTTGAATTTTATTAGAGAGATAATTTTTTGCATTTCAAACTTGTTTTCGTCAAAGTTTAAAGATTTATCTGATTGTTTTCATGTTTTCAGATAATTTTTAAGGGAATTTTTTATTTGATCGAAGGTATAATATCCTTTGTTTAAAACCATAATATTTTGTTATGTTCTTTTCACTAAATCCTATACAATAAGGAGAACTTTCACTAATATTTATTACAAAATTGTCAGAATAAAAACCGCTTAAACCGATAAAATAATTTGATTCTTCCTCTAAATGAATAGGATGTTCTAAATTTAAAACTGATTTAGAGCTTTCTGAAGTCAACTTGAACAGCTTCATTTTCGCTATTTAAATGGAGAAATTTTTAAAGCAAAAAGATCAGATAAAACTTCAAACGTTTGAAGAAAATAAGAAAGATCAACCAATTAGATTTTTAATTGTTGGTTCAAGTGGATGTGGAAAAACAACTTTATTATTGAATTTTATCTACAATAGGTTGATTCCTTATTCCAATTTGTATGTTTTTAGTAAATCTTTAGAACAAGACGCATACAAAAAATTACAACAAAGATTCAAAAATATTGAGAAGAACTTAAGCAAAGAAATATCACATTTTTATAATGCTTCTGAGGACATAGTTCCGTTAAGCGAATGTAAACACAATTCGTTAATCGTTTTTGATGATTGTATTTTGGAAAATCAGGACGTTATTAAGGAATATTTTGTAATATCTCGTCACAAAAACATATCTTGTATCTATCTTTCCCAATGCTTTTCAAAGGTTGATAAACAAGTTATTAGAAATAATTTGAATATGTTGTGTGTTTTTAAGCAAGATGATCACTATTCGATAAATATTTACAACAATTATGTGGGATCTGATATGAGTTTTAACCACTTTAATGAATTATGTGATAAAATTTGGAAAGAAGACTATGGATTTTTAACTATTAATCTAACTTTGAAGCCTACAAATGGTAAATATATGAATAAATTTTCTAATATAAATGCTGCTCAGTGGTCTGACAAATCTACTTGATAAAATGTTTGTTACAATTATTTTTACATTATCTTTACTTTTTATTTACATTATGAAAACAACTGAAAAACGGTAAATCTGTTCACGTTTTACGTTCCACGTTTCACGTTCACATTCTACGTTCACGTTTTTACGTTCCACGTTCACGTTTTACGTTCCACGTTTTTACGTTCCACGTTCACGTTTTTACGTTCCACGTTCACGTTTTACGTTCCACGTTCACGTTTCAAAATTTTTCTAATTAAATGGTGAACGTAACTTCTGGAGAAGCGAAAAAATTTGATCAAATCGAAAAGAAATTAATCAAAGAATTTAAAGAACAGATTCGAATTGATGAAAAAGAACAAGAATGTATTCAAAAAAATTAATCAACCTGTAACTTCTGCAATTAAAAATGTTGAAGGTAAAATTGAAAACGTTTTAAGTGATAATCAAAATTTGATGAATTTAGTTCCAGTTGTACGACAATTTGCTGATATTTCAATTCCAGAATCTGAAGTAGAAGAGTTTTGAATTGCCAAAATTACCATCTTCAACACCTCGAATCATTGAAGAATCTACAATAGTTGAACCAATAAGTCCTAGAACAATGGATATAATAGTTGGTCCAATTGGTAGAAAATTCATTCCTAGAATAAAAGATGATTAATTTGGTTTGTATTGGGATAAAAAAAAGAACAGTTTTATGATTGGAAATTTGCCCGTGAATGTTGAACATAATGATATCATTATTAATAAGAAAACATATAAAGGAACTCAAGGTTTATGGAGATTATTAACGAACCCTGACGCTCCAAAAGATAATTTATATTCTGAAGAAGATTTGAAAAGTATACAGAAATTTTATGGGAATCTGACTCAATTTACAAAAATAATGATCCATCTACTAAGAAGCCTAAGTCAAGTAGAGGTAAAAAATATATGAAATTAATTAAACCAATTTGGGAAAAAACGAATCGAAGGATCAGGTGTAAGAAAATACAGTGATAATAAGATTGAATACAGATATATCGACGATTTGACAAAACTCTATGGAATTATTAATTATACTTATGCTCAAGAAAAGGCTGGAAACAACAATTTTTTGAACGAAAAGAAAGCGATTAAAGATTTTATTTCGAACAAACTTGATGAGGTGATTGAAAAAACCTGATGGAATTAAATATTTAAAACGAATTTTGCCGGCAATAAGTTCATCTATGATTGAGGGTAGCGGACTTTTGAATGATTTTATCAACAATTTACCTTCTGAATTACACGTACCAACTTATCAGTATCTGGGGCCTGGCACAAAACTCGAAAAAAGACTAAAAAGAGGAGATCCTGGTATAAATAAATTAGATCAAGCTGCTATGGAACACGATATTTTTTATGCAAAACATAGAGACACAAATTCCAGACATATAGCGGATAAAGTTTTGCAAGATAAGGCAATGGATAGATTTTTATCAAAAGATGCTAGTTTAGGTGAAAGATTTGTTGCGCTTCCAACAGCTGGAGCAATGTTTTTGAAGAGAAAACTAGGAATGGGAATCGAAGAGAACTTGAAATTTTAACTATATAAATGGTGGTGAACGTAAATTCCAGCAAAAATCAGAAAGAAAAAATAAAATCCGCTTTTAAGAAAAAAATACCCGTTAGTATTCAATTTAAAATAGATCAACTAAAAAATGGCGAAGATAAGATATTTTTAACAAATAGACAATGCAATAAACTCGAAAAACATAAGAAAAACAATAAAGGAACCAGAATAGAATTTTCTTATAATGGTGGACTTAAAAATGGTGGACTTTTGAAAGACTTATTAGATTTTGGAGAAAATATTCCAGTTGTTAAAAATGTTGTTCCTTATGTTCGTAAAGCTGCTCCAATCGTTAAAAAAGATGTGATTCCTATTGTTCGAAACATTTTAAATTGGTTAGATAAAGAGTTGGAAGATGTTACAGGATCTGGATTAGATGAAAAAACTTTGAATTACGTGAAATCAAACATTGAAAAAAAAATTTAAACCTTTAACATTCGGGGAATTGGAAGAAATCTGCAAAAATATTTAACATTTTAGAGGAATCTTCATGAGAGATACATTACCTGAAAAAGTTAAGAAATTTGAATGTGGAATTGTGAATTTAGACTCGATTATGGGAAGTGGAACGCATTGGATTTGTTATTATAAAAATGATAAGAATGCATGTTATTTTGATTCGTATGGAAGAATTGAGGACAAACCACCTATAGAATTGATTAAATATTTGAAAAAATCAAGCGTCTACTACAATGATTCTCAGATTCAAGATTATAAAGATCCCCCAATTTGTGGTCATTTATGTGTTTTTGTTTTGAATGAGTTGACTGATGGTAAAGATTTTAAAGAAGTTGTTAACAAATTATTGCTTAATAAATATGGATTCACAAAATATTTTTGATGTATTTGGAACACAAATTAACAGAAAGTATTCAAAATGTAGATAATAGTTTCAATTTTGATAGTTTGAGAAATGAGTTTGATAACAAGTTAGAAAATGTATTACAAAACCTTCCAGATTCAGATATGTTTGCTGTCGAGATTGCAGATTTTAAAGCAGAATATGATAACAAACTTGCAAATTTCATGAGTTCAAATGAAGTTGCTGATAAAATAAAAACATTGGAAAAAGAAGTTGATAATGGTGTAAAAAAAATTATTTACCAATTTAATGTCTCATATCGGAAAGCTGATAAAATTACTGAAGCGATCAAAGTTGAAAAGAATTATGTAAGTTTGGATAATAAAAAAAGAATTGTCGGTGTTCGACCTGGTATTGACAAACATGATGTTGTTGTTAAAGAACAAATTTTGAAACCTCTAAAATTATCAGAAAACATCAAAATTGTTGATGTACATGATCCGAATGTTAAAAATGCCTTAGATTTTAAAGGAAAAAGACTTAGCAGCGTTAGTAAGGGAATTTATCCGTTTGATGTTGTTGTAATCATTCAATTCGAAGATCATATTAAAATGTTTGATGAACTAAAACAAAATTATGAGAATCATAAACAACATGTTAAAGATTTTACAACAGAAGTCTATGACAAGTTAGAAGTCTATGAAAAACTTGAAGAAAGAAGTAAAAGATCTATAGAAAATTGCGATGAAATTGCTGAAAAAGTTATACAATTTGAGCAATATTATAATTCATTTACAGATTCTGTTAATGAGCAGTTGAGAGAAATTGCGCAAAGTTATCATACATATGAAGATAAACATCATGAAAGTGTCGAAAAAAATCGTGAATTGGTTCTAAGTATAGTTGATAAACAATTAATAAATCTTGATAAGGTAAATAAACTAGAAGAAAACTTTAATAAATTTAAAGAAGATGTTAATAACACTTTTGAAAATATTGATAACATATTTAATGGATTAGATGGTTATGATGACAAAATTTCTCCTTTATAAATGGCGCTCATATATTGTGTGAGGTGTAAGGCAAAAACTGAAACAAATGATATAAAATACTATGCAAATATCAATGGAGTTAAAAGAGTTTCTGGAAAAATGTGCTGAATGTAACGCTAAAAAGAGCCAATTTATAAAAACCTGATTTTGAAATTTTTTCTTAATAAATAGAGATGGCGGGACATTACAGTGCTTTAAAAGATCAATTCGAAGATCATATTAAAATGTTTAATGAACTAAAACAAAATTATGAGAATTATAAACAGCATGTTAGAGATTTTACAACAGAAGTCTATGAAAAGTTAGAAGCCAGAAATAGAAGATCAGTAGACGATGTTGGTGAAATTAATGAAAAACTTAGTAATTTTAAAGAGTCTTTTGATAAGTTTAGTTTAGATGCTACGAAAACTTTTGAGCATATTGGTTATAAATTTGTTGAGAACAATGATTTTTATGCTGTCAAATTTAAAAAATTAGAAGAAAAAATTAATAAGTTCGAGGAAGATGTTAATAAAACTTTTGAAAATATTGATAACAGATTTAATAGATTAGGCGGCTATGATGACTAATTTTCCTTATATAAATGGCGCTCATATACTGTGTGAGATGTAAAGAAAAAAACTGCAACAAATGATATAAAATACTATGCAAACATCAATGGAGTTAAGAGAATATCTGGAAAATGTGCTGAATGTAACGCTAAAAAGAGCCAATTTATAAAAACTTGATTTTGAAATTTTTTCTTAATAAATAGAAATGGCGGGACATTACAGTGCTTTCGATCTTTTTATAATGCAACACGAAAGAGATTTGAAAAAAGAACATTGGGATAATATTTCTCAAAAATATGAATTATCCGAACATATGATGAGATTATACGTAAACAAATTGAATTGGTATAACATTGCTAAATATCAAACTTTATCATCAGAGTTCATTCAAGAAAATATACATTATCAATTAAAAGATCATATGTCTGTTCTTTGTCTCTATCAACACTTGAGTATAAAGTTTTTGGATGAAAATAAAGATACAGTTGATTGGAACAATATTATAGATAGCGGTTACTATCCAATGCAAATTTTATTGAAATATGTGGCCGAAATTGCAAAATTTAAAGAAGACAACCCTGAATATGACGAAGTTGATCATTAATAAATGACTCTAATCTTTCTCATTATTTTACTAAAATTTATATCTTTTCTTATAAGGATGTACGTTAAATCTATCGTGAAAATTTGAAATTTTTTTCTTAATAAATGGCGGACTACAAAAACTATTCAGGCGATATTGAGAGGGCGGAGTTTAAAAATTTCTATCCCATTAGTAAACAACATTTGAATGAACCGAATAAAAGAACTGAGTTTAATATTGATTTTGGAGATAACTTTTGCTCGTCTAACTTCCAGTTTTATATTTCTGGAACTTTAAACAAAACAAGATGGTCAAGCATATCTTGGAACTGATAATGTTAGATTAATCGATAATTTTATACCGTTTTTATTTTCTAAGATTGAAGTAAGAAAACACAATAAATTGATAGAAGAAGTCGAAAACTGTGGTCAGTTAAGCACTATTAAAGGAACTATTTCGTATTCAAAAAGTGATGTTATTTCTCAAACTTCTAATGGCTTTGAATCAGATTTTAAATTTGGTGTTTTTGAAGCAGCTGGAAATTTATCTCATTTTGGATTAAGATTTTTTGAAAATGTTACTATTCCGATCTATAAAGGAGGATTTTATCTAAGTTTTTATAAGAGCAGAAGACGATGATGTGATTCTGAAGACTGCAACTGGAAATGTTATGCCTGTTGATGGAAAAATAACAATTACAGATTTTTTTATTAGAGTTCCAATGATTGATTATAAAACCACGAGTAAAATTAGGTTGATTGATGAAATTACAAAAAGTCAAAACATTATGTTTAATTTTTCTCTAGATTGGCAATGTATTGAACAAAAAGGTATTTCCGGAACAACTTATTCGTTCGATATTACAAATAT
The DNA here is from genome assembly GCF_021130785.1 of Homalodisca vitripennis. NCBI lineage: Eukaryota > Metazoa > Arthropoda > Insecta > Hemiptera > Cicadellidae > Homalodisca > Homalodisca vitripennis. Next base: position 31,832 of record NW_025777283.1, read on the forward strand.
TTATAGAAATATCTTCAATCCCAAGTTCGTTATTATAGGTTTTCAAACAGATAGACAGAATAATCAAGAAACAAATCCTTCAAAGTTTGATAGTTTGGATGTAAAAAATATCAGAGTAAAATTGAACGGTTCTTATTATCCAGATGAATTACAAAATTTAAACATTTCAGGAGGTCTTTTCAGAATCATGTATCAGATGTATTAAGATTTTAAGAAAGTTTACTGTAATAATAAGGAAATGTATTACAATCCTAAAGAATTTTTAGCGAATAGACCTATTTATGTCATTGATACAACAAAGAGTTTGACAAATATTTCTGGTTCAAAGAACGATATAATTATCAATATGGATTTTCAAAATGCTGTTACAAACGCGATTTGTTATGTTGTTGTGTCTGAGAAATTTTTAGCCTATGATGTGATTAAGAACGATATTAGAGAAATTCAGTAAAAATCGCGTTATTTTCACTATTATTCATCAGATAATTTTAAAACTTTACAGAATTGTTAAAGACATTGATAAAAGTATTCATTTTAAATTGCATTAAAAAATTTTGAAAAATAGGGATGATATTAGGAAAAAGCTATTTCAAGGTCATGGACCGGAAGTGGTGATTTTAAAAAATACTTTAATATTTACTGATCCTATATACCAAATTTCATCAAAAAAGCTCCAATAGTCCTCGAGATATAAGAGTTTAAAGATAAGGGATGATGGAGGTAGATTTTGAACATTTTGTTATTTTCATGAAATTTTAAGTAGAACTCGCTTGTTTTTGAAGTTTCAGATTTTTCTGATAATTTTTTATATTTTTTTATGAATATTATGAAATAGGGGATGATTTTCACCCTTATGGATAAGTTAAGTCGAAAGAGTTAAGTATTTACTATATGTGTACCAAATTTCATTAAAATCGGTTAAGTGGTTTTTGAACAACAAGGTTTGAAATAAATATTGATATTCACTTATTTAATATACATTGGAAACTATAACAGTTTCTAGGGAATTGAGACATTTCATTTTAACATGTTGGTAACACTACATCTCGCCTTCATCTCTTGCTGGGCGTTGGCCACGTATAGCTAGCCATGTGTGATCCTCCTCTATTTTAACGAAATTTAACAAGATATATCATCATTTAGAAGATTCTAATGTATTTGCAAGTTGAAGAAAGAAGAAATGGACCTTATATGAAGTAAGAAGATTGTGTGATGTTCTGTGTTTCTTGTTAAAAGTGAAGTGAAGTGTTCCACTGGGCGTTGCCATTCATAGTGTTATTATATTTTATAAGTTACTTTTATATTTGCGACTCGAAGAAAGGAAAAATTGCAAGAAGATTGTGAATTTGTGTAGACATTCTAAACTGTGATAAAAACATTGTGTGAAAATAGTGTTCATTTGTAATACAGAATTAAGTGTTTTTTACAGTGATTTCATTGTCGCGCACGGCGTGAGCAAACCAAGGTCAAGCGTTAGTGACACAAACGCCTCTCACATGTTTCAATAAATGAGATTCGAGGTCAAGCGTTAGTGGTACAAACGCTCTCAGCTGAAAAGCAGACGTCACAAATCTAGAGTTGATTGAAATAAAATATATGATACCTTTCTTCTTCTCCCATTCCCAATTTCTTAGAAGTTAAGTAGATATCGCAAAAACACGCACACTAACAACACTCATTTTGTATGTCTTTAACAATAATTGATGATGTTCATTATTATTCTCTTTCATTCCTTCTAAAACTTCAAAAATATACTCTTTCGCTGATGAAAATCTCGATTTCTTCCGGAATAATCTTTGTAATCATAGACAAAATATCCTGAATAGTTGAATAATAAAATAAAATCATTTCTTTTTATCTCGGTAGTTGAAATATAAACATAAACATTTGCGCTGAAAAATTTATATCTCGGCAGACTTAGTTCCATAATCTCCATTTATAACAAAAAAATCTTTCTATATAAATGAATGAAGAGTATAATGCCAACTGTTACAAGTGTTATAATAGAGGAGAAATTATTGATAAAAGATATTTAGTTTGTAGAGATTGTAATTTAATTTTGTATGAAAGACCTAAACCTAAGAAATTTCGAAATAAACTAACACATTTGAATAATCTGCTTATAAAATTACAATACGGAGGTGAAAAACAAACAAAATTTGTTACAGAGTTTAGGAAAATAAATAAAAAGTTTTACTTATCTCTCGTAACCCTTGAAAAAATTATTTTCCTTTTCAAAGAATACATTAGGTTTGTAGGTATCGATACACACGTTTATTATGAGAAGATTTTACCTATAATCTTTCACTATTTGGATATTGAATTTGATTACGATTTTAAGCCTGAAATCTTTGATGATTTTATAGTACATTTGGAGAAATTAAATGAAGAACCTCGTGAAAAGAATGCGGTTTTACTCACATTCTCCCCGAATTCTCGAGTGATTGTTAGCAAATTCCATCATTTCCGTTTATAAGTTTTAATTTATAGTTTATTCGTAGCAGACCAATAGATTGATTCTAAGGAGATTTTACATTAAAACTGCTCAAGAAAGTAGAAGCAAACAGCTATAGATTCGGTTATTTTTTTCATTCGTGAGTTACTGTTTGATTTTACAGAGTCGTTTATTGACCTTTTAAACAGTATTTTCGCTTGATTTACTGTTGGCTCGGAAAGTGTCCTAGAATCGGCACTTTCCTACCTACTTATATATATATATATATATATATATATATATATATATATATATATATATATATAATATCTTTAAAATCTCCCGTCATTCTACGATTTAAAAAAGGGTTTAACTGTATTTAAGGTTAAAAAATAATTTCTAGAGTAAGAATCAAGATGGCCGACCGAAAATGGCCTTGGCCATTCACCTTATAGTTTTTGCAATTTGGCTTTTGGTATGTTCCTTATTCTATTAAAAATGTCATAAAGAACCTCAGGAGATCGATTTTAGTTGAAAAAAAGAGTGTCATAGTTTAAACTAAATTTTAGCTGAGCTTTAGCGATGGAATCACTCGAGAGGCTGGAACATGTCATGTCAGTGTCTGCACGATATCCCTTGAGTACATGAACCTATAGACTTAAAAATTATTTTTTTTTTCTTAAAGCTTCATTTCAGTATAAAAATGCAATATCGAGTTCCAAGGACGTGACACACTGAGTACAATTATTTGACATTTTAACAGTGACTTAGCAAAACAAAGTGACAAAGGTACTTTGTTGGATTGATCAGTAAGATATTTATTACGTTCTGTAGAGCCCTTTGATATTAATTTGCAACTGTTAATTTGTATATAGACAAGAGAGCGTATGTATATAGAATTTGCTGATAGTGTCCCTCCTTGGGATTTGGCTGAGTGTTAGTAAATCCTATAACTCAAGGTTGTATCTCGAGAATAAATTGAGCTATAAATTTGGAATGTATATAATTTACTTAACTATTACTAATGTTGCTTGCAAGATTATGTTTATAATCTATCTTCTGTGTGTCTTTTTTCCTTTGGATATTTCGAGAATGAATTAGGCTATGGACTTGAGATTTTGTAAGTACCTTCATTTATACGTAGTCAATGATATTGAAATATAATTACGGGTCATTACGAATAACCACTAGTGAATTAAATTGGCATATTTAATTGATTTGGAATTAGAGTTTTATTGAGATATTAGCTTGTTTGCTTACATTTCTTTACCATAAGCATAACGACAAAATTGTAGTCCGTGAGTTGGAGTCTTCATATATGTTCTCAGAATTATAACCTTTCACAACTTAAAGCGGTGATTGGTCCTTAAAATCTTGGGAATGATGAAATCATGACTATAACCACACCAACACATTTCATGATATTTCAGAAAGAAAACTTCCTCCTTTCTCATCACTTTAATAATCTATATATGATATCTTTCTAATCTCCTGGGAATTAACCCACTAACTACAACTAACTGCTTGGTTTGGAAAACGAGTGAAATTGTTCAAACTAAAAAAAAACAAACTTTGCAAGCTGCATAAATGATCTCTATGGTCTTTGTGATCCATAATTTCGAGACAGTGAACAATCAAGGTATAGTAGGAATAATTAAGCAGTAAGAGTATTGATAGCACCAAAGCTGCATAAATTATTTCTATGGTTTTTTTAATCCATGATATACACTGCCCACAAACTATTTTAATTATATAATACTGCACTTTACATTTAATTGTAGTTATGATTCAAAGTTGCAATGTTTAAATTGTTTAACCTTAAGCGAAAACATATGCTATTTATTATTCTTGGGTAATTTTTCACAACTCTTTTATACATTACAACTAATATCTAGAGATATAACACTCTAAAAAACTATTTACTAGTCTTTTAAGATTCACTGCAATTTCTAAGATTTTATTTTTTGTAGAACTTTTTATACTTGCTTATATAAATGTACATACAATAAAACAGTGACAATTCTATAAATTTAATCCTTTTATTGTATTACACATCAACATTAAAAAACATCTCCTTTATTAACATAAATCGCTAGCAATATTTAGTCTCTCAGTGTTTAACATTACGCATTAACTGATCATTCGCCAAAATCAATAAAACCTATTAAGTATTTCATATCTATTAAAATTTACATTTATAGATGGATATTTAATTTATAAATAAACATTCCATAAAAACAAAAATGTAAGATGCATGAAAATTATTTGTTTGTGTTTACAGTATTATTTAAAAGCATTATAAAGTTTTTAAATAATAATTGAGTTTCACAACTCAATTAGCACATGTTTTATACCATAATCACCACTGTTATTGGTGACTTTTTCTTTTTTTACGTCACATAAGTAAAATAATACACTTAAATTAATGATCAAACGTATAATTTAGGAGATTATGTAATATAAACTATGAAACCACATAACTTACATAAGGATAGCTATACTTATCTTAATATAGAATTTTCTTGAAAACGGGAGAGCTGCTTACTACCCTAAAATAGGTGCAAATAATTCCAAATTTTAGAAAATGTAGAGAGCTCCTTGCTTAAGAGTAGATTAGAATTGATGTTTTCAAAATGGAACTACTGATGTTACAATATGGGTTCGGTAGAATAAATATAGCCACTTCATGTCAATGATTTCACAGTTTAGCAGCCGGAATGTACAAGTTGAAACATGCGACCATGTACCCTGACAATCGCGTCTGCCAATCAATTGCCAATAGTAGGGAACAAGTCCAGCAACAGCCAAATTGTCAACAACTGTTGTCGGTCCGGGTTTGTATAATCGATAGTAGTTTATAACCCTAAACTAACACAACTGTTCAATTGTGTGGAAATTTTAATTTCATCATTTGTTTATAACTCAACTGTTGCTTTAATATTTCAAAATACAATTTTCACAAATATCGCTTCTCTCTTTCCTCCTTGATGTTTTTGGTTTGTCGAGTGACTCTTAAAAATAAGGTATTTTATTATAATGTTTAAAATGAAAAATTTATGAGCTGTACTACTGTAAATTAAACATTGCTTATCCAGTCTCTAGGTTTACTTCCTAATAAAATACATCGACGGTTAGTTTCACTTTGTATAATTTTGTACTTTGAGGTCTCAAAAATAATTACATGCAACATTAATCAACAGTTATCAGATTTCTATCACTTAAAATTAAGGAACAGTTAACATGTTTATTGATTATTTTTAGCTATTTTATTCTGAAATATATTCGTTTTTATATGACTAAAATTGTTTGTGGGAATTTATTTTATGAAAGAAATTGTTCGTCAGTCACTTTAGTTTTGGAAGAGGTTAAAATCAGAAGGTAGTGAAAGGGTTAAATATACTGAATCACACTTCACATACGAAAATTCCAATAGTTAGAAATGTAAAAATGTTTAAGTAACTTGTTACATGAATATCAGTATTATAATTCCGTTACATTGATCGATGTAATACCGTTTTTATCGACATGTTTCACAGGTGAATTTAAATATTAACAAAAATATTAAGTTCAAGGAAATTGTTCATATTATCCGCCCAGTATACATCTCCACAACAAGCACGATAGGTAATAACCTTATTTCTTTGGTAAATTCCTCTATTGATTACAAAAACCTAGTTTGTGTTATATACAATACATTTACCAATAAATGTCATTAGACTTCTGATATCATTAGAGAAATAGTATACAATGTATACATACAATTTGTATACAATGTCGGTAGGTAACCAAAGTCGCATGGAAGATGCTAAAGAGATAAATTTGACCTCGGTATCGTCTTATAATTTAATACTAAAACTATATCACAGGTGATGTCTTATTTGAATTCAGAATTATTTATCAACCAAGGAAAATATGTTTTAGTATTATCTATTTCACAGACCATTTTCGGATCACCGTGCTCGCGTGTTCTCTCTTATTAATACCGCACCTTATCAAAATATTCGAGCTTACAACGTTTGTATTAAAATTTAAACTAATTACTTTAATATTTGTACGTGTCATTTGAGAGAAACCAGTTATATTTGAGTCTAAATTACAAGTTGCTTGATTAAAGCATCTTAATCATACATATAGTACGATTTTTTTTTAAATTTTTTTTTTTTTTTTTTTTTTTACTAAACACAAATACTTCAATGGAACTTTGTAATTATTTCACAACGGCTTGTTATAGACCATTGTCATATATTTACATTAACGGAATATAAATAAATTGTTTTTAATGTTAGGAGTTTAATTCTAAATGTTGCAATCGACTCTTCATTCGTTTTCTTCCATGATTTTGGTATTTGATAAATTAACAATAAAAATACGGCTTCAACATATTTAAGTGTAATTACTTTGCGTAGATCACAGTTAATTGTAAAATATACTATATAATTATGAATACGCCGCTGTCTTGTAGAGCGTAAGGAGTACTATGTCATTTACGTGGTAAAATATTTGATGTTTCAACGAAGCACAATTTCATACCTTCAACAATAAGGCGGTTTTAATGTCTCCTGACGAGACCGCGGGAATGTTTTATGCAGCCCTTGTTCCTTGTAGGCTTAACTGTCTAAATATTCCAACTTTACCTTTATTAGTCTCAGTTGAGACATCTTGTTTTTAATTAATTGTTCTATGAATAATTGAATTTAACTTCGCCTTAGTTATGGATTAAACAAAATAAAATTTCACCAATTAATGTTTGCATATAATAAATACGGAAATGTAATAAATATCCATTTAAGTTTCTAATAAATACACTTTTACACAACTTCTTCATATAAAAATTTGTTTAAATTTCATAACTAAATATGGCAGCAAGCAAATTTTATAAGATTAAAGTAGGATGAATACTTGCCGTCTTGTTATTTGTTTCAAGATTGACTGTGGATAAGAAAAAGTTAGACATTTTCGTAAGATATCGTAATAAATTTCATAATTTGATTGTTTTATTAAATACCTGAACTCAATTTTTTTTACATTTTATATCACAATTAATTTCCAACACATAGATAAATTGATCATGGTGCTTGCTGGTTCTATCAAAATATTTTGTATTGTGCAACTAATAAAGTGATGAGTTAGCAATATATATATTTTTTAAACCTGATTGAAATAAATGTTTACTTTTATATCTCACTTGAAACTATAAATCTGAAAGCATTGTTTGCGTAAATTTGAGACTAAATTAAAATAATATAAGTTACTTGTTTCATAGTTTCTGGAGTACGAGATACATATGCTTCAGTAATTAAGTGAGATTTGGAATGTTGATATAATATTACCTCGGCTACAAATTAAAAGTCAGAGGCATTTTATTCTGTGATTATCATAATTATTCTCTTTTTTGCAACGAATTTTTGGATCAAAACAAGTAACAAGTTTTAAATTTATATTTTGTTATCTCTTACTAAATTTTTATTCCTCAATTCATATATTTGTGGGTCCTGATTGCCCTCCCCAAATATACTGCCAACTTTTTTTAAAATTAGGTACAGGTTTTGAGAAACTTTCTGTCTCTTTTGGGGTCATTTAGTACTGTACTTTGAAAATTTGTCATGGGTTTAAAAACTATCTTTTTCCATCAAAATTCATATACATTTTATTCTATCTTGGTAAATAAGTTCAGTTCAATTTTGACGAAGAGGTCAACAACTACCATCATGAAACCGGCTAACAAAACTAAATACTGCCTCTGTCCCTAATTTAGTACGAATCATTTACAAATTACGACACCTGTTCTGTTTAGAATGTTGCTTTAAGAGGTGGGTTTTGACAGAGTGGGTTAAATTCTTTGTATGCACTTACATGCAACTACGTCATGAAATAAAAAAAAGTTATCTCAAAAATGTGCTAATACACTTAATGTCACAAAATGGCATTATCGCATCGTATCTGAGAGGTTAATGTCTCAGCTTATCTCCCCCAGGGATCCTGCTTTGGACATGTAATTTTCCATTGATAAAATATAACGATCTGAGTCCAACCCAAAATAATGGGGTAAAAGGATTAAGGAGTATGATCAAATCAATTAAAGATAGACATGAATATTATTAATTCTCATTGTTTCAAATTGTAATAAAATCAGCGGACAAATGTTTCCCGCTAATACCTGAGATCCGCAGTTGTCTCATAGCGAACCTTTACTTCTTGGTTGTGACAGTATAGAACATTCTTAGTACTGTAATGCTATTTATTAAATGAGTTTTGAAAAAAACCTCGTATCATAGAATCATACAATTTGGAAAAAGACAAAAATTATATTCCTGATCACTTAATAAATCAATGTCGTGTTCCTATACAGCAGTGACCACGGTACTTCCCAATATATTAGTATCTTTGGAAATTTAAGCTTTTTCAATATTCTCGTCTGTGTGTGGTTTGTGACGGATCTGAGACGAAGATACCTGGACTGGGTGATCGAGGCGGACAGCGGGGCTACTCTTTGAAACATGACTGTGTGAATAGAATATTGTGTTAGTAAGTTTTATTTAGATGAGCCTTATTTTTTACTATTAAGATTAATTTTGTTTAAGAGGATAAATGTAAGAAAGGACCATATGGTCCTAAATTCGCCTCAATAAGGAAGTGTTTCTATGTATTTAATTTTATTCCCGATTCGATCACTCGATTTATCTTAAAGGAATTTTTTATAAAATTACTAGGTTATCTGATTATACAATGTAATTGTGTTCTCGGCTGCTAGTCTATGCCGAGCATATTGTAAATTTGGACCACTTATCTCATATAAAACAACTGCTTTCAAAACCTTTCCCTGGGCAACCGCGAAATGCTGTCGCAAAAAATAAGAAAGTCAAATGATGTGTAAATAATGATTTCAGTAGAATAAACTGAACACGAACGAGAGTGCTTTCTGAGTGAGATGCCGCACGTTCACAGCTGAGCTGTGTCTATTTACAATGCATGTAGATCATGCGTTTCAATATTTACTATCATGATATTTTAATCTGTATAATTAATTAATTTTTAATAGATATATGAACGAAAACTACTGACTGCGACGAAGGTTGAAGATACCAATCGTGTTGCAATATCGGTTTTCCTTTCGACTCATCCATTATTTCGTGTTTGTTTTTACCTACAACAAATTTAGAATGTCCAAACTAATATGTGATCGTAATAACCTTTGTAACAGCTTTCAAACTTTGATTATGATTATCAAAGTGAGATAAGTATGATGTTAGATCATACTGGATCTAGATTGTATCTAGTTTATTTATCATTCGATGTTCTCGTTACCATCATGGTTACCAATTCTATGCCAAAATTCCATAGAGTGACATCAAAATCGATGTTGTCTTTAGAGAAATTAAGCTTTCTTGCAAAATTTCACGAAGTATTTCAAGTTAAGTTTGTTTTCAAGAACCGTGCGTTCAAACGGACATGCAAAAATTAAATTTTTCCAGCTCTGGAGTGATAAGCTTCGCTAATTTATATAATGATAATTATTATATAGCGATATGATGGTAAATATAACAATATGTCCAAACTGAAATTGTCTAAATGCTGTAGCCTAGTATGGGTGGAGGTAAGCATTCATACCTATTATAGGAAGGTTGGCCGGAATAAAGATAACAAATAGTTATAGAAACGTGATAAACCAAAACTGGAACTGAATCTAAACTACCTCTAATCTAAGCCTTAGTCATATCACCAAAGATAGACCTTCTCCATGTTAGTCTGTAAATTTGTGTACTGAATTCATATGTATAGTATTAAAGTGAATAATCTAAATAGGCTTATCGGATATGGCACAGTATTTTAAAATTACTTATCTACGAGTAAATAAGAAGATTTGCATATCTATTGATTGATAGCAGTACCCACGTTGTTTTTCCTCTTGATTACAAAAATACTTAGTTATAAATAGTTATAAAAATATAGAAACCAATTTATTTACAAATATTAATTTGAATGTATAAAATATTAAGTGCAATTATACTCTGGAACGCCAAACCATTTTCTGTAATTGAATCGTCGGTTTCAGCAACACAATAAACCCATTTCAACATTTTGGTGTTAATGGATTTTCATAGTTTGGTTTAGTTTTATTTTAAATATATTACTAAATGGTATAGTTTAGTAGAAACTAAACACAAAATCCTAAATAATTATCTATTAAGTACTTTTATTGTGAAGACAATATTGTAGTGAAGACAAAATTACATTGTGGAAGAATAAACCAATTCCACGAATTGTCACTCAATTCCATCCCCATCAATTTAAATCCGGCTTTAAAGTAGACCTTTGACCACCACAGACACAAATGCACCTGCTCTACTTGAACCAAAGCGCCAGGAGAGGAATCGAACCCGCGGCCGGCAGCCAATACTCTGTGTAAATTTGGCCATTAAGACTCGTAGCATAGTTTCTGTTTTGTAGCTAGATATTCATAATCATAAGCTAGAGATCCATAATCGTAAGCTATAGATTCATATGATCTATTTTAAAACTTTTCCAGATCGAACTCTATTAACTTTCAAACAATTTAATTTAAATTTCAAACTTGTCGCCCGGATCCCAATATGATCTCAATTAATGGAAATAAGTAAATAGTTAAAATAAACTTCAAGACTTTTCTTTCTTTGACACTTAAATTGTGTTAAAAGTTGGGATTCAAATTAATTCAAACACTCCACTAAAATTCAAAATAATGCAAATTATAAATAAACCAAGAGCTTGACGTAATCCCTTCAAATACACATTTAAAACTCAGATAAAAATCTAAACAATCGTTAACAAATTAAATAACGAAACTAAAATTGACATTTCAAATTTTTCTTTAATATAAATTTAAACTATTTTATCTAAATTAATGAAATTTGTGGTAAAAATTACCCAAACTGTGAATTTTGCCTAGCTAAACATTGTTTTTCTGGTACATGACCTTTAAATTGATGCCACTTATAAGTTAACATAAATCAAGGTTTTTATAAAATAGTGTAAAAGCATTATTATAGATGTGTATTACTATTTACAGATTGCATTTGTGCAATATAAAGTTACAACACTACTAAACTAGACTATCTAACTATGTTAGGTCAGGCCGAGATTATCAACTACATGATGTCTTGGCTATCTATGTTTTAGTTGCCATCAAAGCAAACAGCTAGCTTACTTCGCTATAAACCTTAGTTAGAGAAGTTCATTACTTTCATAGAAATACAGTGTGTTCACAAAACCGTGTCATATCTTTAATTGTTTATACCTATTCTATGAATCATCACAGGTCTACGAAACACATGTACGACAAAAAGCGGACAGGTAGGCAAAACATGAGATGAAGGCGTCAAGAAAGTTCAAACAATTCCGTGTTTCAAACTGAAAGGTATTTGTGGAAATGTGGTTCTGAGTTGAATGTTCGTAACACTACAGTTTTCAAAGTTTTTAAGAGAAGAATTAAATCTAATGGATTTAATTAGACCACCTTTCACCTCAACTATTGCAGCTTATTTGAAGTATGAGGTCAAAGTAAAGACATATGACTGTATGAAATTGAATTAGATCAATATTTAACAAACGGCATTGTTTTTAGTGATAAGGCTATCTTTCACTTATCTTGAAAAGTTTGTCACAATGTTCGTATCTGGGGAAGACAGAATCCTAATGCATTTGTAGAATATCAGCTCAATTCCTCAACAATAAACTGGAGATTCTTTGGTAGCTCTGTCCCGAGACCATGTAATTTCCTCTTTTTTTCGGAAATTTGTTATTATCCAGAGGCCGCTATTTTTGGAAGAGTTTTTCTAACCATGGACCTAAAAAAACCTACGTTATTAGAAATAAAAGACTATTCGACCTGCGAAAATTGCAAGTCATTGCGACGATTATTTCTTGTTTTATGCTCTCCATAAATAAACCATGTCGGCGAGAAAAGGAGGCTACTCTGTTTCTATTTATTATTTTTATACGATGTATAAGTAGGTAAATATTTACGTATGTGTTATAAATATAAAAAGTTTACTAGCACCCACGTGATATGACCTTGAATGTAGCATAATATCCGACATCCCTTCCTTTCATGTAATTGTAGCATAGAGGCATTGATTATGAGAGGTTTAAGCTCAAATGATAAATCAACAATTATATTTTTATTTATAGGCTTTTAGATCTATGTTTGATAAAAAAAATAGCGCAATATGTCTTCAATAACTCTAAATTTCAGTACATTATCATGAATTTTTCTTCTCAATGTGGATTATGTGGATTATTAAATATGTATTTGAATATTTGGTGAAGCCTTAAATTATTTATTCTACATGTAACAACAATTCTTAAAATAATCATAATTAAAACATAGCATATGCCTCGAAAATATTTTTGAGTGAGTATATAATACAGTATTTAAAATTAAGTTGTCGATAATAGACACTATAAAATATAAATATACAGCCTTTAAAACTAATTTAATAGTTAGTTTAACAAGTGTAATGCTTGGTATATAAATAAATTGTTTTGAGAACTATGAATAATAAATCTAAATCTCATATTTCATCAATTAACAAAGCTAATTCACCTTAATAACATTATTAAATAATTTGTTAGCAAAGTTATAAACATAATTGAAATAAAACTCAAATCACCAGCAAAATTCATTTTTAACACGAATTGCACAGTGAATAATTGCAAATTAACTATAATATCCTCATTCTAGTACTCATTTCAATTATACTTTTAGATGAATTATTTATAACCGTTCTTTAATGCCGTTATAATGGCATTAAACTGAAGTCATATATCAACGAAAGAATGATTTTATTATCTCTCTTTCCTCTTATTGTATTAGATTAAATGAAATGAAACTTAAATTTCCTTCATTAGACATTTTAATAAATAATACCAAAATACCACTCAGTTTATTTTATTATTTTTAATTGTGATAACACAACCTGTAAACTAATTATTGAATATATATTCTAATTATTAAAAGCTATCGATTCCTAAATTTAATACATGGATATGACAATCCAAATTCGGTAAACAAAGTAGCTCTACTGATTGTAGTTTAAGATCTTCTCTATTCGAAATTTGTGTACCATGATAATCTTGTCATGTTGGTTGCTATCTTAAGTGTGTGGCCTTATTGTTTTAGCGTAAGCAAAGTCTCATCCATGGGTTCGTCAAAAATCTGGGTCAGCTTGGCTGTTTTACCGTATCCAAAACGACATTATTTTTTTACTGAATGGAAATGTAACACAAAGGTATATTTAACGATATTCTTCTTAGCGTCGTTGTTACGCATAATACCGATGTAAAACTATTCGCTACCGCTTAGCCAAATCCCAGAGAGCCAAATCACCACCTTAGCCAAATCACTATCAATGAACTGGATAATTGCTGTATGAAGCTTTACGACAAATTTCAAGTGTATAGTTCAGTTAATTCTCGAGATATGGTGCATACAGACAGACAGACGGATAGGCAGAGAGATTAACATTTTCAGCCCCCCCCCCTATTAATGCTCAGCCATTTAAAACATGTTTTAAAAATTTAAATATTGCTTATATATAACATGATTTTGAAACTGGTTGTAATTAAAAACTAACAAAAAGTTTATCACGTATTGAATTATTTGCGAATTGTCTCATAAATAATACCAAGTTTAAAGTTATACTTAAATAAAACGAAGATACGCTTATTTTGAAGTTATGTTTATCTAATCAACACTTCCCTCCCCCTTATACCAAGATCAGATTGTGGCACTGCCAGTGTTATAACTTGTTCTCGCCAAACCATTATAATCAAGACCCTGAACATCACAGGCCGCCCCAACTTGAACTCAAGAACTCTCTGCCAAGCCTCGAGTGTGGGCAAAGTCAACAAGTTCAGTCCCCTGTAACTCAATTTGGAAATTATCCAAGTAACTTCCATCAGCACACAGTATCCAGAAGTTAGGGCAGCTTATCATCCAATGTTTACACAACTGTACTTTATACGTTTCGTTGGAAAATATTTATATTTATACCCAGTTAAAATAAGAGGTATATTAGCTCACATTGACTCTTTGTGTGTAAGTGATGTCAGACACACAAGCTCAACATTAAACATTGAAACAAGTAGGACTATAAACTTTATTGGCTGAGCGTTTATCAAATAATATGAATCGTGGAGCTAAAACTTTCATCGCTTTCGGTCTGCCTGTCTAACTATCACGTCTTAACACGTTTATTTCACTTTATCTAATTTAAACTTTCAAACTTTAGTACAGATGTCAATATCAACTTACATAATTATGTACGAGTATGTATTATCCTTTCAATATCATTATTTTTCGTACCAGTAATCGAAATTGAATAAACATCATTGTTTCATATATCGGCAACCCACGAGAAATCTGCCTCGTGGGCCATATGGTGTTCAAAATAAATAATTTGAGTACCTCCAAAACATGTAATAGCTCACACTTACTTCCTGGATGAGAGAGGTCGCGCAAAGGCAAGTTCAAGCTTATATTTTATCTTTTTTTTAATTTCCTTCGTCATGAAATCTTCTACAAAAAATATTCCGCAATTAATATGATGAAATGTCTCTCCGATTATACTACTTTAAACAATCTGTATACTAAATTGCGTCAGGATAAAACCACATTACAAGTATTGTACAGTTGACATGAGTTAGTTTTGCGTGAATGCATTGCAGCACGTGCATGCATTGCAACACCTTTTTAAGCATATAAGTATACAATTTGTTTGCCATACAAAATCAAATGTTTTTGATAAAAGAAAATGTGCAACATTTAACTTATAATACGTAAAATTATAATTGTATTGACAAATACTCATATAAATGTTTGTCACGGAGAGTATTGTAGAATTGGATGTATTAAAAATATTAATTATTTTTTTAAATAAAGTGAGTAAAAGACTAATAGATATCAAAGTTTGGAGAAAAGAAATAAGAAGAGATAATACAAGTTTCCAAACTTATAAAATTTTTAACGATGATAATATTACTGAATTCCGAAAACTACGGCAAATTGCCACGGCGGGTGCAGATCTATGCCGTATTAAATTACCTTATATAATCAAGTTTTAGAATGATCACCGTATTTATTTATAAAAGCTTACTAAAAGTTAAATCAGTAAATACATGAATTAACTTTAAATACGTTGAAAGTCTCTTTCCTGAAACGTCTTTGATTCAGTTCTTCTATGGGGGGTAAACATAACATTAAAAATGCAGTTTTAACGTTTAATAACAACACAATTTACGCGCTTTAAAACAACTTTCTTGAAAATCCGACATCCTGCACATTTACAGAATAAGAAGAGCTTTAGGTGGCGTTTATTCCATTCTTAGCTACACGATAGAAACAAATTTAAATACAATATCACAAATCATATTATCCCATTGCTAAACCATACACCAATGCACAACGTCTCTCCTTCTGGTTAAAATAGTGCCACAGCTGTATCGGACAGCGGGTAGACACAAATGGGACCCAGGCGCATCCGGCCCATGAGTGCGTATCCAGGAAGCGGTCATTGAGGGAGAAGAAAGGATCTGATTTAATACAAGGCTATAAAAAACCATGCCGTTGCTCGAGATATCCATGTAAAACATCATAATGTGGTCATAATTAGATCAAGGTTCGTCAAAGAAATTACTAGTCGTAGATATACAGGTTTTTTGTTAGGAAGAATAAAATTCAAATTCAAATTCCTTTAATGTCGTAAGACAACTTTTGTTGTATGACAGAGTCAAGTACATGCTGTATATACATAGCTTATAACGTAAAACAATAATAATACAATGGTTATACAACAGTAAATATTATACTACATTTTTTTTATTAGTCTACATAATTATAATTATTGTAAAATAAAACTAAAAATGTAAAACGAGTCACAACTTTACAATTGTTAGTTTATGCCCGATTAAAAAGAAGTTTACAGTTCCAACTAATAATGCAAGAAAAACAAAACAATAAAACAAAAACATTATTATACTAGAAACTCTCCCACCATGTAAAAACAACCCGCCACTAAATGCTCCTTTAGTTTTCTTTAAAATTCTTCCTTATTTTGGATGCACTTCAGCGGTTCAGGAAGTCTCCAAAAGCACCTGGCACCGACATTGTGCGGTAAACTCGCCGCCCAAACGGTCTGGTGTGGAGTTTGGCGGAGGTTTACTCGAGCCCGGGTGTTGTGCTCGTGTACTGCGGATCCATCAGTAACTGCTACACTGTTAAATTTTGCAAACATTATTGTTTCAAATATATACAATGACGGTAGCGTTAAGAGGTTCAATTCTTTAAAAGCAATTTTGCATGATTCTCGTTTTTTCAGTCCAGCGAGTACACGAACAGCACGCTTTTGCAACACAAACACTCTATTAATTTGTGCTAGTGTAGCTGAGCCCCAGACCAGCAGGCCATATCTCAAGCGAGACTCAACGAGAGAGCAGTATACAAGCTTAAGAAGAAACTTGTTACGGTATTTGGCAAGTTGGGACATTAGGAATACAGTCGAAGACAGCGACTGGCATACACAGTTGATATGATTACGCCAGCTGAGGTCATCATCTATTTGTACCCCTAAATATTTGACACACCTTCTTTGTTGTACTACTGAATCATTAATTAGAATAAAAGGTGAATTATCTTTCATACGTTTTGAAAATTCCAAAAAAAACTGTCTTTTTGAAGTTCAAATGCAAATATAATTATTTAAAAATTGGTAAAGCTGTATCAAAACTGTATGACTATTAATTTCTAAGTCCTCGACTGTCCCGCTAGAAAACCCGAGGGCTATGTCGTCAGCGTACATAACAAGCTGGTTATGTGTGATCGCCTGGGGTAAGTTGTTTACATATAGGTTGTAGAGTAGTGGTCCCAAGATCGAACCCTTAGGGACACCAAAATTGACTGGAGCCCACGGTGAACGACTACCCTCAACCTGCACACACTGCTCTCTCTGAGTTAGGTAAGAGCTCAGCCACTGTAGACCCAAGCGCCCCAGACCGAGACACCTTAGACACTCCAGAAGCTGTGGGTGACCGACACAGTCGAACGCTTTTGTCAAATCCATCATCACCCCCACCGTCCGCCGATTTTGATCCATCTCGGTTACAATATCCGACACGAAAAAACTTATTGCCTCTCCGGTACTTTTTACCCGTCGTGAATCCAAATTGTTTCTTATGTAGAAGTTCATTCGAAATCAAGAAAAAAATGTAATCGGCCTAGAAAAATTAGCTCGAAGACCTTACTAAAGGTAGAAATTTGAGAGAAATGGGACGATAAGAATCCAGAGTATTACAATGCCCCCCCCTGGAATCGCAACTGTGCTCTTCAGTGCCCGAGGGAACCGGCCCTGTCCGAAAGAAGCTAAAACTATGTTAGACAAAGGTTGGCTTATGGTTTGAATGCAAGATTTTACTACTATACTTGGTATACCGTCAATACCAGAGGATGTTTTGTTTTTAAACCTCTTCACAGCAGAGACCACCTCCCCCGGGGTCACCGGGTGCATCGATACTGGATTATCATGCAGGTAATTCTGCACCTGGAACTGTAAAGGAGGTTCGTGCCGAATTTTATTCAAATTTTCACCCACTGTCGTGAAATGCCTATTAAATGAGTCACAAATTTCTTGCTTGTTCTTTGCCATATACGTCCCTCAATCTCAATTTCAAATTCAGAATTCGAACTCAAGCCTTTTCTTACATTCGGCTTGATGAGTTTCCAAGCGTCTTTGCTTTTATTGGAAGATAATGAGAGTGTTTCAAACATATATTTGGACTTAGCATTTTTTATAACTTTAGAGTAAAGCTTCTTATAGCATTTATAATGATTCTTTTTTTCTTGTGTTGGGCTTATTCTTAAACTGAAATGTAAAGATTTTAATGTTTTGCTTGAAGTTACTATACCTTTTGTAATCCACTTTTTATTATTGTGATTATGTTTTAATTTAACTAATTTCTTAGGACAAGCGACTTCAAAATTATAACTAAAAGTTTCTAAAAATCTATCAAATGTATTATCTGCTGGCAGGAACTGATTTATGTCATTCCACGGCTCCCTGGATAACATGAGGTTCAACAAGCAAATGTTATTTGAGGTTAACTGACGGTTAGGACGTGTGTTGGCAACGATTGCCCCGACGGCGCCAAATACAGAGACGAGCTGAGCGAAGTGGTCAGAAAGTCCTGTTCCGAACACCTCAACAGCCACCCTCCCCTCCGGCATGTCAGTCACCACCCAGTCCAGAGACCAAGTCCTCACGAGTGGGAGAGCTTACTAGTTGTCTCAGGCCGTAACAAGGTAAGAGGTCTTTCATATCCTGGAGAGCTACTGAATGGTCCAACCAATCAATATTGAAGTCTCCAAGGATCGATCATCAGATTGTTCTTTTTACTTAGTTGCTCAAAAAGTTCTACCGATTTGTTAAAAAAGACATTTTTGCTTCCGTTAGGGGAGCGATATAATCCAACAATATTGAAAGTAAAAGATTGTTTCAAAGTGAATTTAGCCCCACAAACTTCCATGTTCATGTCTTCTAAAAGATGAGAGAGATCGATTACTTCAGAGGATATGCCACGTTTACATAACTTTACAATGTTCTTAGAAACGTAAACTAAGGAAACAGGATAGGACTGAATATGCAGAAAGGGAACATTGCAAGTTTTCTATTAACACTGTGAGTGCTAGCACATTTAGTTTCTGCTCCTTCTGAACTCAACGGCCACACTCTAAGTCACGATCCTCTTTTTTTAGGTCAACATAACAGGCTCACAATTCTTCTTGGTCCTATTTCCTTATTACAAAGCACCTACTTCAAGGAACTATTAGGATCTCCGGAAATAGGAAGTGAAGTCCCGACAGCTTAAAGTGTCGACAGTCTTACATATGACTGAATATAATCGACCAGGTCTTCCTGAGTGAACTTGGCACCCATATTTAAAGTGTTAAATAGAGCTAAAAGGCCCTTATCTAGATAAGGGTCTTCCCGATCGGTCATTAGATCGGACAAAGAAAATAAAAATATTTTGCAATTTGGTTTCGCTCATTGTATAACTTACAGAAAGAATGATCCTCAAAGGTAACCACTGTGTGGATAAAATGTGTCCAATATTCATGAACAGATGTTCATCTTCTTGGATAATGGATTTAATCACAGAGATCACCTTTACTTAAAATCATACCTGTTTTTTTTATATTATTTTTTGTGAAAATTGAATTTTAATTTAGTTGGCTTAAAAAAGTCTACACTCAAGAATGAGAAATCACAATTAAAAAAAAGCTGAATGTATAATACTGAGTAATTTAGGGTTTTAGCATAGTATATGAATAAATAAAAATATTTTAGATTTAGTATTTTACTTTTTTATTCGAGCACAGATGAGGGTTGAGATTGGTAGATTATTGACTTCAGTGGACTCTGTCACTCGCCCCGCATTGACTATCCCTCGCAGAGTAGAGTAATTTACACTTACATAACTCGTCAGGACGTACATACATTCGCGTTCAATCAAAATTCTCCCTCTAGGAGGGTTCACTTCTATCTGGTCTATACCTACCTGTAGAACTTACACTGAGTACAACAAAAACTAATATATTACGTAAATCTAAGAAACACCAATGGTTATCCAGGAGCAGGTACTTGATGTCCAGGAGCGGCACACTACCAACTGTAAATTTCAAGGTAACAGTGTAAAAGGGTTGTTAAATAGGTCTAGTTTACTTCGGAAGATAACGATTGAAGTGAATAGAGCTCTCTTAATGCGAAAGACTTTTTAAAACCTAAACATGAGGGGGTGTTCTCCTGCCCGATTTGTCTGGAAGAGGCTGGAACAGATCTTCATCCGAGACTACATTACTGAGACAATACCAGTTACCTATCCTCAGGGGATCTCGACAGGAAGCACCTATACATAAACTTAACCATCCTGAACATCATTCTGAAGAATCTTCCTTTTAGGACTAAGTGCAATGAGGTGTCTCCTCATCTTATTGTTTTAAGTGAACAAACAAGACCACATATCTTCATTGTAGATACTTGTCGTTAGGCTAAATACTTTCCACAGCTAACGATTGCACAGAACGGTGTGTTAATAGAGGAATTATCCGATATAACACAAATTTTAATCACAACGCTCAGCATGTTAGCCATTTGGAGGAAATATATGGCGTTACTAAGAAAGTCTTTGAAGTTTTGCTTTATCGTCAACAAGAAAAGTGATTCGCTAATCATATGTTGTCAACTTGGCGTCCGATGAAGAGAATCTGAATTTCAAAAGAATGAAATCAGTATACTTTTGAATATTCAGTTTCTTGAACTACACCCATCGATCGGATAAGTACAAAGTGTCAACCAAGCTTTGTATCACTAGCCTCCAGTGTTACCGTAGATTACAAGTCTTGCAATGATTTATAAATTATTCCAGTTTGTGGTTCCTCTACCGGTTGTAGTGGTCGGAATATGTAACCACATTACCACGACTGTAGGAACAGGGGACTCAATGTATTACTTTAGAACAAGTGTCATTATATATTGGTCATATCCTAGGTATCAAAGGGATTCATTAAACACTTACTACTTGTTATAAAATGTTTTAATACTAAGCCATGTTGTATAATATTTGTAATAAGGTTTGTCTAAGTTGCTTCTCCAAGTTTGTATGATATGTAAAGTCGTAAAATTCTTTTTTGCGTATAAAACATTAAAAAAAAATATAGAAAACAACTAATTCGAAACAGGTTAACACACAATAAAAAAAATAATATTAATGACGTATTATTAGTTTTTAAAGACAAACCAGGTATAACAAAATAAATAATATACAAGATATTTGCAATAATAGTTATTGTGTTACAATAAGGCACATAGTACCAAAAATGGTGCATGCATCCTTAAAAGTAACATAAAGGGATAAGTTGGATTAGTGCACAGTACTGTATAGAATGGGAAATAGAAGTTAATGTTAGGTAAGTTATAGTCCCAAATGAAAAATATCGGGATTGGAAGCTAGAACGTTGTTTCTACCTTCCTACTAATATGGTATCTCTTAAGATTTAATCAAGCCCTGAATATAAAAGTTTCTGTAGGTTCTGAATATTCAACGAGGTCCAGCAGATGGATTACGTGATGGTTATGTATTCTGTTTGTTTACATAAATATTGATTTTTTTATCCTAACTCTACGTTTATGAATTCAATATAGTCAATACCAAATCAGTTATCTGCAATGAACAATAATACAATATTTCTATATTTACAATAAGGCATTTTGATGCGTATGTTTCCTTGCGTATCACAAATGTAAAAATAAAGGAGCCACACATACCTGTTTCTACGTGTGAGAATTGTAAGATACATCTTTTAATTGCTACCATTGTAACTATCATTGCCATTATGTGGTAAGTACTGTATTATTGGATTCTGGTGCTAGGCATTGCCGTGGGGTGGCGAGTAAGTATATATAAAGTAAAATATATCGCTCTTCTAGGTTTTTGTAAACATAATGTTTTTTACGTTCTCCGTAATCTACAATATATTATGATGTTAGTAGGTGATGTATGTTGGTTGGAGGTGAACTTTGAAAATCTTACTGAGGGAGCGACAGAAATTAGAGAGCCAACCGGTTAGGAATATAGGACGGTTAGTATAGCCAGAACCACGCGTCCATAACAATTATGTCGTAGGTGTGCTTACGATTATTTATTTAAAAAAGATAATTTGAGAAAAGGAGTTAAAAATTACTCAAATTTGTAAGCATTCCCTTCAGGGAGGTAACGCCAGTAAAGGTAAATATCTGTGTTAATCTGCATTTCGTAATGTAGTCAT
This sequence comes from Homalodisca vitripennis, assembly GCF_021130785.1. NCBI lineage: Eukaryota > Metazoa > Arthropoda > Insecta > Hemiptera > Cicadellidae > Homalodisca > Homalodisca vitripennis. The sequence goes on from NW_025777283.1 coordinate 54,118, forward strand.
TTTGTTAAATGGGATCCCGGACACATTTACCAGAACGAAAAGTGAAAAATATATCATGGATTTCGGTTTTTCATGTTTAAGCTGTCCTAACCCTTAGGGCCACTCGTGCTTCTGCATATTTCATTTTAAATGTAATCAATGCACAAAATCTCTGGATCAACGTACTTTTGAGGTCGTGTACTTCTTGGTTTCACTACCACCATCTCTAGAAATTGAATAATAGTTTCCTATCGGTCCTTAAACTTCCAAACTCATTTTAAATGTTTTAAAAACTGAATTCCTTCGATGTTGCGGTATAAGGGCTACAAATTTTTTGTACTTCAGGTTTCATATCCTTAGTAACCAGCTCTTTAAATATAAATATCGTATTATTCTTTATACTACCGTATATTTCATACACTGATGTTTCTGGACATACTGCTCAAGACATCGAACTGAGGTTTGTTTAGGAATGGTGTCTGAATGACATATACAAATTCTAAAGTAATTTATTTCCAAAATTTTCCCTATATTCACTTTTTAAAAGACTCTCTTCACAGTTCTCCCATACTTCTGGATTATGATATATTTCTTCAAAACTCTGTAATCTCTTATCTTTTCGCCTTATAAACATAACTCCTTTTAGTTCTGAGACCTGTTTTAAAAATTTACGTTACCAATTTTAATTTGGATTTTTGTAGGAGATTGTACGAATTCTTATTAGGGCATACATTTGAAACCCCTTGTGTAGGGCTTCCATACTATTTGTAGTTTTCTTAACTTATTCCATACTGTTGTTCGATGTTATGCCAAACAGAGTTTCTAATGGATCGGCATGTCAAACTCTGACAGCATTAAAAACACCCCATATTACTTTTCAGGTTTACCGTAATTTAGAGATATCGTAATCTCTGCACTTCATACTGTCCCTTTATCCCATAAAAATATTCAACTTGTAAAACTACTGTCTTCAATCGTAATCCATGAAATTAAATCCTTATTCAGAAAACTAATGCACAACTGAGGTATTAACAAGAATCCATTCCCTAACAACGTTTAAGGCTAAAATTTTAATTAAATAAATCACAATCTATGAACTCCATTATTTCTTGCTACTCTTGCCAGACTGGCCCTATTTTGCCTCGGAATCCCACAACACAACAAGTCAATTCACACACCAAACCATCTCAAGTAAAATATTTCGTGACATCCTTGAAGTAGAGTATGGGACCTAGAATGAAGTAGAGTTGACCTAGACACATATTCCATCTCGTTCGTCCTTATCTTGTTTCAAAGGCCCCTGATATAACATTTCTCCATTGTCTATGGGGATAGCAATATTTAGTTAAATTTTATTTCCTTCCCTCTCTCTATCTCACTGCTCTATAATAGATTCCATTATTATGAACAAAGTTATATTTTTTGGCATCTGTCAGTCAAGTTATGGCTGTTGATAAAAAACATCTCAGCAACTTACTAAGCCATATTACTTCATACAGTAATTTGAAAAATTACAAACGGAGTGCTCTGTTCTATCTCATTGCTCCAACATGAATTCCACATTGCCTGTAAGAGGGTCGTTACTTGGGCCGTTTCTATAAACAAAGATATAGTCCCTAGCGTTTGTGAGATTATGGTTATTGGAAAAGTTACACCTCAGATTTAATTCCGTTTTTATCCCATGCCATGTTTCAAAGAGGTCTTACAGGAACTATTTCTGAAACTTTGATTTAGACTACGAAACTTCTCTCAGCAATTCCCAGGTAACTTACAGTGATTTCGAAAATTCCAATCTCCACACCCAATCTTGCAATATTGTCCCGCTGCCCCAGTAGGGATTTTAAATTTTTCCTCTAATGGTTACCAAACTTAAGCTACCTTAAATGTTATCAACAAAGTTGGCTCCTTGGTAACATACTCACCAGGCAAGTGAGAGATCCGTGTTCGACTCACGCTTGAACAGACAATTTTATCATGAATCATTTGGTAACTTTATTACAAAAATATGTATTTTTTTTACACATTACGGCTAATGTTTTCACTTAACCTACTTAATTGTATATACCTAAACACTAATAGTTGGTTGAGTAACCTGATGAGAAGTATAAATACTGATGTGGTATTTTAAATTAGAAAGAGCTAAGATTATAGAAGAATATTTAACAACATTATTTATTAAAAAGTATTTCACAGAAAGCAGAAAAATTAGGAAGTTTCATACCGTTAGCAAGAAAAAAAATCAAACTAATATTCAAAGTGCATAAATACAATTACACTGGCTTTTGTAACACTATTAAAAACTGAAACATTCATGCATTAGTATTTAAAACCCCGTTCTCACACGTGGATAACTTTATGTCACTTTGTAATTAGATCATTTGATAGTACACAAAGGTTTCTATTTAGCAATTAGCATATCCACACCTTTGATGTCACATTTAAGTCCATTGTTTGTGGCGAGTTGTGAAGAACAATCGGGATGAAGGATGTAACACTGCGATGTAACATAATATTCTATAGTTTACATGCGCCCGTACTATATCTTTCGTTAATGTTATTTTATTTTTCACATACGATTTCCCTATCATTAAACTTATTTTTAGTTTTAAAGTTGTGAAAAGTTTTGTAATAATGTGACCTTTCTTCGTTCACATTAGCTGGGCTTTGTTGCTCTAGGGCCTATTTAAATCAATATGTTAAAATTTCTCTAATCCAGTACTTTTTTTTGGTAGGAGCTTATAAATCTCACTATTTCATGGCAAGTAGGCAAATTTGCTTCATAGTACGTCTTGTAATCCTTGAAATACGTACAGGTCTTCATTAAAAAATTTAACATGTGCATCTACAATTAATACTGTACTGTGTACAATAATATGTCTATGACGCGTACAGATCGATTCTAAATTTAACAATAGCTACAATCATGATCGCCTTGATTTATTTAAATGAGTGTGTAAAAAAGCAGTTCCTTGAATATTTTAAAGAATTGATTGAGATTGAATATTCTAAAGGAATGAAAAAATTTCTGTATTTAAACTGTTTTGTTTCACACAGTTTGGAAAGCTGGTAACACAATTATATTGAGGTATTTTAGCCTTACTCTGAGTTCACTCAAAATATGATAAACTGAAAATAGTAGGGGCAATAATATACACCTACTTCTAAAGATAAGTATTATGGGGCTGAAACTCAACAAATTACCAACTAGTATGACCAATTTCGATTGACCTTTAGTTAATTATGATATACTAGGCCTCCCTGCTCTAACCTTTCCTTTTTAAACAGATATGCCATCACTTGGTCTTCCAATTTTAGTTTCAAATTTCTTGTCTTAAGATGACTATAAAACAGTCTCAAATTTGGTGCAATTTTTTATTATAAAGACTATAAATGCAATTAGGAGATTATAAAGCATATTATACCAGTAAAAATATGTTTATTTGTATTTCATGCTATTATGAACTAGTTAAGTTCACATTAATTTTTTATCAAAATATAACCTTGCATAAGAACGAAGAAAGTAAAATATTGAATCACTGCACACATATATCTTAAAACATTGTAATGAACTAATGGGTAAATGTGTAAAACTGCAAATTGCTACATACTCATATTTCAAACCACTACGGCTTTATAAAAATACCGTCATTATAGAGGCATATAAAGAATTAGTTTGTAAATAATGTTAATGTTTTTTAATGTTAATTAATGTTAATGAAAATCTATTATTGCACTTTACCCTGACTTTATAAATGAATAAATGAAATTTATTATATATAACTCTTTAAAACGGATTACATTTTATCTATTTAGGAAATGAATTTGTTTAGTTGAATAGAGTCCTTAGTTAAATGTGAATTTGGGGGTACCACAGGAAAGAATTTTTGGACCATGTATTTTATAATATTATTTATAATTAATAGTTTTCTTTCAAGTAGAAATCAGTGTTATTTTAGATCTACGTAACTGTTTGATAAGTATTATAAACAGCTAGACATATCCGGAAAGTGCAGTAGTTTAAAAAAGTGTTACATTATAAGTAAATAATTATTTCTTGCTGAAAAAAACAAGAAATAATTCGATATTATATTATTTTATGTTAATTTTTATATTAAGATGAGTTTAAATTTGAATTGTTATATACTATATTTTTACGTAATTCCTTATTGGTTTGCAAAACATCAAAACATCCAATTAATATGTATTGTTCATATACAACAATAATTTATAATATGTCGTTATGATATACTAGGCGTTATGTAGACATTATGATACATTACTTCACCGAAAATATCGACCACACTCGATGGACGAACGTTTTAATGTACATCAAAGCCATTGTCACTCACAAAGAGTTAGGGAATTAAATCACAAAAATCCTTTAATCTGCATTACATATATTTTCCAGGATGTCTTTGCAATATCTCCTGAAATTGTTGTTCGGTTCGTAAACAAATCGCGTTGCGTGTAATATACAGCTCCGTTAGACATTTATTTAACAAATATTTGTTTTCTGTTCTGAATACATTAAGTAAATCATACGGTGTCTAATTACAGTATATATTCCGGGATATAGTGGCACATTATTGTGGTTGCTGTGGTAAATATGTGCCGCAAATTCGTTTCATTAGTTACTCTGTCCAGCGTATCGTGATATATTACATTGCTCGAGGTTCACGAAATCGAACATTATTCACCAGGCTTTCCTGTGAAACCAACAAGCTATAACTAATCCTTGAAATTGAAATGAAATTTAAATATCTGCTGAGCTCTAGTGAAGTCTGCCAATTGAGGGGTTGGAAATTTTTATGGATATATGTATTTCTGCCTATCCACACGATAATTAGAAAAAAAATTGACTACAAGCTTTTGAATAAAGTTTAATTTATATATATATATATATAATATGTGTAATATATATATATATATATATATATATATATATATATGACTTTAACCATTATTTCACTCATATAAATGGAAATATATTTAATCTTTATGGAAATGATTAATATTTTAATTTACGTCACGAGTCACACATGCATATGCCTATCGACTTTCTTTTATATCGAAAAGTTTCATAATTAGTTCAGAGAGTGAGTGAATATTGCCTCTTTTATGCAAATAAACAACCTTCTGTTCCAATTTATATAATTCTCTAGATGTTTTACATTTGTAATGATAGCAAAACTTGTGAAAAATTATCATTTAGAAGCTATTGTACAGCTTAGTGAGCAATTCCAAATTCTTTCTCTTTGGTGCTCTTGTTGCTTTTGCAGTTTATGTTTTAGATTCTTACACTTCTTCTTGTATAAACTCAGATTTGTATATAGTATTTTATATGCAATACACCTTCTTGTTTATGAAAATATGTAAAATCTATTAAATACTTGAATCCATACAATGGACCCGACAAATCGTAACGAGTGAAGAGGAGAGATCATTTGACCATTTACCTTTTGATTTCAAAATCAATACATTTTTCCTTGAACAGCGAGGAACCTAGTTTTGAACTTTGTAAGGCTTTACTGCCGAGCTCACAAGCGGGCTGACAGGTGGACGATTTGCTCTTTTTTGACCTTTTATCTCCAAACTCAATAGTTTCTCCTTGGACTAAAGAGAAACTCGAACACCAAGATTCTAGTCTCTACGAACTTTTTATCAAGAGTCGCACAGACCGTTGGATAGTCGTACGGGCAGAGAATAGCACTATTTTAAGAACATGCCGTGTTTTAACGTTTACAGCATATAGGATAATTGTAACAAAATATTCTTCTCGACTAGACTTTTCTAAAGAATAATTTGACAGCTTTAGATTAAAATTACTCTTTCGTTATAAAAAATATTACAGAGTTGTTGGATTTTACGGCTTTTGTTCTCATTTCACCAATACTTTAAAACTGCTATTTTGTCTATCCTTATAGTTCTGACTTTCAATCGACTATGAAAGTGGATCTATCAGAGAAAGTGAAAAATTGCTGATGGTGTAAAAACTGTGAAGGCGCGAGATTTATGTAAATAGTGATATATTAAACCATTAAATGGTTATTACACTGGTTTAATTCTTTTCATTAATACTATTACAGACCAATAAATGCCACTGTATTCAATTGTATATGGTTTTAGTAAAAACCATTTATAGGGATAGAAAATATGAGAAGTGATTGAAAGGAGGTTGATCTATGCGTTCAGTGTAATCAGTACAACCCATATTGGCGATGGAGTATCGTATTACACAGACAATATGCACAGCATTATCGGTCCTTGTAACTTATCCTCTTGGGTTACGGTTGCTGAGTGCACAAGAACTCGATATGGTACAATGGTACAATTTTATCTTGTGAATTCTAAATAAAATGTATTCCAGTATTTGTATAAAGTATTTAGAATTTCTGTTTTGTTAACAGCAAATTCGTTGTTGACAAACTTGTTATTTTACAATCTTTGAAATAACCAAACCGAGATTTCGCATAAGACGGGGATGTTTACATAGAACTGGTAGCTGTGTTTTAATATCACACCAAGGAAATATTATGAAGATGTTTTTAAAAAATTTCAAAGATTAAATTTAAATACTGTATATGTGACAAAGGTTTATTTTTAAACTTGTTCAATGGGATCTTTAACTGATTACTAATCCATATTAGACAATGCAGTTCTCTGAAGACGCTATTGAATTCATACATTATTTGTCGCGCTCGAGTGCACAAGAGATGAAAACCAATTATCGAGTTTGACGTAACAGAATTGTCTTGATGGCTACCGTTTTTTCAATTTAGAATTATGTTTTTTATTGCGTTCGTTTGTTTTAACATTTAATTGAGAAGTTCTGTGGTGTTTATACCAGTGACGAATACACGTTTTTTATTAGCTGAGCTTTATTAAAATCCTAAAAGACTTAAAGTGCAAGATGTCAAATTATTTTAATGACAGATTAATCTTTAAATGTTAATATTTATAGATAATAATACTTTTTAAACCAATTCCAAAAATTGAATTCAGTACCATTCGTAATGACGTGTATGATAAAAGAGTACGAACTTATACTACCATATTAACACCAGTAGAGGTTTAGATATTGGCAAAATTTATCATTGCATAGAGTTTTCCAACAATATTTTAATATGACCGATTTTCTGAAATGGTAAATATCATTTAACGGGAAAATATGTAGATTTATACAAGAAAATAAATCAAAAATTGATTTTTTAGCCTTGAAATATACAAACCAATTAATTTTATCACATAAAACTCATTATATAAACAGCACAGAGCATATTAGACTCAAAATTGTATTATATAAAATCATATTTAAAATCAAAACCAAATTTTTACTTACTACAACAGAAGATTATCTAGAAATACTACGGGGAGTAACTCTCAAAATATACTAAGTAATATTTAATGTGAATAATATTATTTCAGCTGGCTATGGATCTATTTTTGCAAGGGAGAAAAACTTTCGCTTCACGTCAGGGAACGTCTCACTCGTTCGCTCTGTATCCGCTAGGGGCGAGACTATCGCGGCCTTTTGAATTCAGTGCGTTTATCCGTTCATTGAATATTCAGGCGTACGAGTGAGAAGTTACTGTCGCTCCTTGTTGAAGTGTCTACTTCTTTTGGCGGGCTACGGATGTATGATTCGTTTCGCGTCACGAAAACGTCACACTCGTTCGCTCTGTATCCGCTAGGGGCGAGACTATCGCGGCCTTTTGAATTCAGTGCGTTTATCCGTTCATTGACTATTCAGTCTATGAGTGAGAAGTTACTGTCGCTCCTTGTTGAAGTGTCTACTTCTTTTGGCGGGCTATGGATGTATGATTCGTTTCGTATGAAACGGCACGCACGTTCATATTTTCTGTCATAATTTACAAAAGCAATTCATACCTTGCTATTAGTAGCTATATTACCTTTAACACACTAAAAAACTTTCAACTCTAAACAATCGTTGCAAAGAGACTAAAAATATACGGTAAAATACTGGTTTAAATGAATCTACGAACTACTAATTTATTTATTAACGAATCCAACTTAAAACTGATTAACTTACTGTATCGTTTAATAGCAGTATTTTAAGCTCATTTAATTCTAAATTGAATTTTAGCTCGGTTAATATTATTCGTAATTCCTATTTTTAAGTTCACTACTAGTTTCGTACTAAGAGGATTTCAAAAGGAATTAAAAATAAATTAATTTGATATTTCATAGCTTACAACGCTCTAGTGTGATTTAATCTGGGATTCCTGGGATGAATTAAACACATAGATACATACCCTTTTAGAGGTTGGTGATGGTTCACACAGTCATAACTTCTAGAGAAGCCAAAATAGCAGTCTCTAAAACTAAACGAAATCTTGAAAAGCAAGTATTACACGAGTTAACCTTAAGGCGGCATTGTCAAAATTATTTTTTCTTACCAGTCCTCATACAAGGAAAAACTTGAGACACAATTTAGTGTTAGTTTTCCCTAAAATACACTTTTAACCATAAATACTCATTTTAGCTGAAATGATAACCTAATTTTCACGCGTTGAAATCCATTCTCTATAGAACTTTGTACCCGATAACATATTTATCGGAAGGAACCTCGCAGTCCGTAAGTCAAATTAACATTTTTGTTCTAGAAGTTAGTCATTTTATGTGATACATCTATTTTAAATGTATTATAAAGTTAATTACCTGTGATTACCTTTTTCCAGTTTTCAATGCATACAAATAATTGTGGTAATGTCCTTCTGACGAGAGCACGATGCCGTGATTGTAAGTTGCTCGATAAATGGCTAATCCCGTCCCGATTTAGTTTTAGGCGAGTTTGACTTCGAGTCCAATTCACGTTCTTGTCACTTGGAGTTCTAGTCCTTTGGGACTGCAAACTGTTGAGCTCTGATGTCTAAAGTTAATGTCGAACCATGTCTACCAATTTTGTTTGTCAGTCGCCTTCAACATCTAACTTAGCACTTTCGAGTATTTATTACTACGACCTCAGGAATTTCCTTCCCATGTGTTTCGGCCACATGGGAATTCATTTCGACAGTATTTATAATCACTCAATTCATCTTCGGATTTGAACAAGTAATAGAAGAGGCCAAAAGTAAGCCTTATGAGATACGTAGTTGTTCGAAATCTCCTTGCACCTATCTCAATCCTGAAACGTAAACCCCGGACATTCCACCACCGCGCCTCGTTGCAAGAATCTCCAGTTAAAATTACTATATCGAGGAATCTTTGTGCAACGATATCTGAAAATAAATGAATTGAAAACCTTTGATAAGTCAGGTAAGAAGCTCAACACACACTAGGCACACTTCGTGGATTTTAATACATAAAAATTAAGGTGCATACGTTTTACTACAACAAGAATGAAAATGAACAATAACGAGAAAAGATAATAGGAGTTTACAGTTCAACTAAATACTTTTTTCCAGTGGCATTTTCATGTCTTCAGATATTGTATTAAATTTCAATTAAAAATCTCTTAAATTTGGCTTTAAATTTTTTCCGTTTTCTCATAAAATATCTTTGATAGAATAAAACAACACTCTGTATATATATATATATATATATATATATAATATATATAATATAATAATATATATATATTAAAAACTAAAAGTTTTTGAACATACTCAATCACACAAATCCCAGTGAGCAGAATTGAACGAAATTTGCCATACACATTACTTAAATATAAAAGTCATAGGCATAGTTTTATTCCAAAATACGAACCGTATTTAATCTTAAACGTTATTTAAATAAATTAACTGTAAAGATAGGCAATATATTTGATAGCTGATAGAGTTACAGAAATTAACGTACCACACAATGTCCCAGTATGTTGTATTTCCATTAATTAATATCAGCTATCTTATATTCAAATAGTAATGACAAGTAAAGTGTACGTATCGAAATCGGTTTCCTTAGATATTGTGGGACGGCATATTCACAGCAGCTTAAGGATAAAAAAATGGAGGGACTGGGCTAACGTGATTAAACTAACCATTCGATCCGTGAGTGGAATTCGAGGAAACAAGCGGCCTCAATATGTCCATAACTAGCAAGTGGAACCACAAATCAATACACCAGACATTATATTCTATTCTATATGAACTTTTTATAACATTAGATTGTGGAGGGGACATCACGACCATTTAGTATTGGTGAGGAATACAATAATCTGTATCGTATATACCCTTATATTGATATAATTCCTAGACTGAACCATCAAAATACAATGATATAGCACGCTTGGATTGATAAGCAAGAGTATATACTGTACTGTATACATTTTAGAGATATTCGGTAAGTATTCATTCTTTCGAGAAACAAATACCATGGTTATAAAATTAGGAGATAGCTTAGAGGTCTAAAAGGAGGCATAAATGTACTTTTTGGGGCATAAAACTAATTGTAAATATTATTAAAAATCCTGCTGTACAGTTTTCAAAGTTCATGTCTGTGTATTTCTTTATATGACTGAGTAGGTTTGACCTCAAACTATTTCGAAAATTGTTTGGCGTACATTGAAGAAATTTAGTTCCTTAAGCTATTTTAAATCTAATAAATTTAAGGAATTGTGAAATCGCACACCACTTCATTTAAAACCTACGCAACCAGATGGTAAATTATATAAGATAAATCTTTATTTCTCCTTTTTTAATTGTGTTTCTTCGCCGTGACTCAAAAATATTCTCCATACCAGATGATTGAAAATTTTCGTTAATGGTATACATTCGTTTATTATTATTGTTGTTTCCTATTAATAATAAAAAGTGAAAAATATCTACCTTATATAAATTATGTACGCCGATTTTGTTTAAAAATATCGTGGGACTCCATTGTAATGAATTTTATGTCCTTCCACTAGGAAAGCAACGGACATCGACCTTAGAGTTCCTTCACGTGGGCCTAAAATAGTTAAGTATTACTGACATAGTTGGAGTTATTCAATCAAGTACATGGAATGTTGCAGGGAATTTCGGACGAAGCCTCGATTAGGTGATGGTATATACTAAGCTCTGGGATTATTTTCCTGTCCAATTTCTTCGCCGTGACATAGACTAAATTAAACAGAAATGGATATATCTTGGAATACCCTCTCAAACCCTGTAGAATTTACTTAACTTTCAAAAATTTCGTCTGGTAAAGATACTGTTTAATGTGGTAAAGATACATCTCTGCAGCTTATCGTCTCACTAGTCTTTATCATATCGCAAATTCCTAGATGAGCATGATCTGGAAGCTTTAAGTAAACAAGGCAATCTTTAATAGTATTTCTTCTTGCCATATTTATTAGGAAACTTCCGCGCTCTGCACTCCCAATCTGCCTCATTTCTCCAGGATAATTATTAATCTTTCTTTAATGCAACCTTAGAACCACAATGGAAAATGTTTCCTACTTCCATGAGCCTGATTATCTTCGCAAGAACCTACTCCGTCAAGTTGCTTTTAGCCATATTTAAAATTATGATATGCTATTATGAAACTCCAAAATGGCATAAAATTCAGCCATAGCTGGGCTTCCATGTCGCACCCCTGACCAATAATACGGTTTAATATTATTTACTGGGTTGTGACATATTTTGGTACTGCATAATATAAGTGTCATCTAGAACCCAGTTTTATACAGAGGAATTTTCCCAAAGTGCCTCAGAACTTTAGGTTATTTATACAATTTATAATCTGTAAGCTCTGCCTCACTGCTGCAAAATGGATTACATATTGCCTCAAATAGGGAGTTCTACCAGAACCAAACAAGAAAAGTTTTTTTTTCTAGGATTATTAAAGTTAGTTTAGGAATATTAGAAAAACAGTATCTCTCAAATTTAAGTTTTTAAATGTACGATTCCCATAGTGATTTCATAGTCATATGCTGATCCAATATTTAAACAGTTAGAATAAATCCACTGGGGAGGCATCCTATCATTTAAAAATTTTGTCTGATGGTTTCGAAAATATAATTTAGAGAACTTAAAAATAGGTATATAAAAAGATTAAATTTGTACAACACCATTAAAAAGTTTTGTAATTGTATTTCCTTGTAATTTATTCGTAGAATTTTACTTCATATGGTAAAATCGCGTCATACAAAATTCCTTTCAATTGTATTCAGTACTTGCTGAATTTAATTTGTATACAAATCACGTAATTGTGTTTGGCTTTTATATAATGAAGTTGAGGTTTTCTTACATAAAGTTTCCCGCCCTGGCACGGCGCGATGCCACAGCTACTGGCTAACTGCAAACTTTAGCCATTAGGGGATTAGTTACAGGAGGTGCTTGTGCTTTTATGAGGAACAAATTAACAATCTTACTGATGAGGTATTTTATTCAAGGATTAAGTCAATGTTAATTAGCTTCGTCTATTATACTCATAATTCTAATAGTGGTTTTAACCTAGTTTTTTTATATGAATCAAGGACACAACGAATAATTCTTGTGCAATATGTAATTTATTTTTATACTTTATGGAAATGTAATCAACTGATACCTAAAGTGACATCCTGGATATTTTGAAGGTTTTTTTTACGATCTTATATCATACAAAAAAAAGAAATTATCTTATTTACTAATTTTTGATATTTTACATAATATCATAAATAAAATGACGCTCTTTTGGTGCGATTTTGTGCCATATTGGTCGTATACATTAAAATTATTACTCGATGTCAAAAATTGTATGATTAGCGAGACGAGATTAGAAGAGTTTCACGTTTACCAAGTGAGAGGTAGGTAGAGCAGTCGGTCGTTGCCAACTCTCTAGGGAAAGCCATAATTAAAGGAATGGACCGATGTCACGAGATACGATATACAGCTCAAGAATTTGTTTACGTTTATAGCAAGTGATACAGATTAATTTATAACCCAATCATTCAGTAAGTTTGAAACATAAATAATCGTTTAAGCAAGTTTTTAAAGGTTTATATATTTAACTGTCACTTTAAAAAAGTAAAAGTAGAAAATTTCAAGAGGCTTCAAAACGTTTTGATTTATTCCACTAACGGAATCCCAAAGCTCTAGAGAGAGTTTTAGTACAGTAAACAGCGACTTTAATTTTTTTATGGATTGGCTAACACTGATATAACTGTTATATGTGTTTCTGACTAGGTTTCAATAATTTTAATCTAAAATAAATGACTCATGTAAAATTTATCATAGAATCATCAAACCTTTTCCAAAAATCCTATTTCAGTTCTTATCGAAATATTTCATGATCGAGTTCATTTTCTGGAGAAATTCTTGTTGTGAATTATACCTTAAGCACCCTAAATAATATTTTGTTAAATTAACATAATAAAACAAAAAAATATTTTGGACATGTTCAGATTGTGCATCAGGTTTTGGGTTTGGAGAATATATTTTAATGTTAAATGTATAACTCTTTAAGATAACTTAACTGAATATTAAAAGAACAAAAATATAATTTTTACTCACCTTAACTTACAGGCAATTACGTCACTTTGTAATCATGCCCAAATAAAAATTGTTAAAGATAACAATTTTAAATTTTGGAAGTAAGTACATGATATAGCTTGAAGCGGTAATATATTTATTTATTAATAAAACGATTAGTTTCGTTACTGAAAACATATTAAAAATATCATTTAATTAAATTGCAGTGACACATAAAACTTGATACCCGTTTTTTGAAAACTGTTTGCAGGATTCAGTTGAACATACACGATTGATTAAGGAAAAGTTTTTATTGACGATTGTAGTTGTTAAACATTTACCTCGTCCTGCTTGTCGAGATTATATTATATAATATTGTAAATCATGTTATATAACAATATAATTTCCTTATAATAAACGAATAACATATCTATATACACACAGTATATATACATATATACAGTTTATATGTAATATATATATATAATACATATATATAATAAAACATATATATATATATATATATATATATATATATATATATATATATATATACAGTAACCATAACATAACGTACATTGAAATTTTGCAAGGACTTGTAGAGCCATTCTAGTTTTTCGTGTAATCGATGAAGGAGTTTCCTCTTAAGAAGAATCATCACCGTGTTAGTTAAGGTATAAGTTTAAATTGGAAAATATCAAAAGCGATAAAAGAACCTTCTAATAAACTTGTTGATGTGTTATTTTTAACTATGCATATACCTACAGTCAATGATTTAACTATAAACCAAATTGTCGTTGTGTTGTTTAATTGAACTTTTATTTACGAGTACATGACTGATGATTCGTTTTAAGTGTGACAAGCAAAAATCAGATAATGAACACCATATTGATATTTTTATTCCTTTCGACACTCCAATGTTCGGACCACACCATAACGTTTTTTACATAAAGCAACTTGATTTATTTATGTATTGGTTTCTTTTTTGTAGGGATTGCCTTTAAGAAAAACTTAGTTTTTAGCTTATACAATGAAATTGGCTTTAATGGTAGATTTCTATCAAATAATGTTGTTATGTCATTTGAATTCTTAACAGGATCGGTAGTCTTCCTTAAATTAGTTTCTCAGATCAGTTACTTTAGTTGCTTTGTAAAATTGAATAAAGCTTCCTCAATACCAAGTAAAGAAGTACGCAGTTTACATCCACAGAATAAAGACAATGCTCAGTCGAGGATGTACTATTCTACTGCTATCGCTTACAGTATTTATTCACCTCACAAATGTGTTGGATAAAATTAAAGTTATTCAAACAAAAGCAATGACTTATTCCTCTTTAATATATTATTATTCAAAGTCTTCTAGTATTTAGAACAAATATTCTAGTACAGTACTATATATCATAATTTAATTTAACAAATGTAATAATTTAAGACGTAAGAATGACTTGAAGTAGTTTTGTAAAATATATCAAATTGAGTGCAACAGTCTTATGAATGGTTTTGTTTACTTTTTCTCAGTAAAACTTTTAGATAAATGTATGGGCTTTCGTGTACAACTACCTTGATTCATTAAGGAGCTATTGATTATATAACGATTTTTTAGACTTAAACTTTTTTATAAGATGTTAGCAACAAGATTTATCCTTTCAAAATACAAAATACTGATAAACTAAGAATTTTATTGAAAAATTTGAATATTAAACAGAGGTGTGATACATATTTTAAGTATATGAAATTCGTCTCTTTGATCTTAATCTCAATATTACATTTCAAAATGTTATACTAGTACATAAGAAGCGGTTGGTGGGTGCGTGTTGTATACAGTATCTACTACACTAAGATACCTAAAGGTTAGAGTATATGTAAGAAATAATCCTTTGTATTTACACCAAAGCTGTAATATTTTCTAGGTGAATCGTATTGTTAATGGAACCCTTTTGTGTTTTTCTGAACACAACAAATAATGTATCCCATCATAGTGTTTATGTCTTAAAAGAAGCATTTAAAAAAAAATTTTTTTAAGACGTCTTGGAAAATTTGGTATATATTGTGAGGTTGCCCGATACTTAGTGGAATAACTTCCAAACGATCTTTTAGATTGTATTAGAACATTGTCGACTTGCATACTCTCAGGGATCAAGCGTTGTCTCTCCAACAATCTATATACAATGGTATATTAAACTCTGACATATGCCGAAGGGTTATTCTTTAGTAGAACTTGGCAATGGCTGTTTATCAAAATTTCAAGTATTCAAATAATTAATTATCTTTATTTGTATCCTGACAAATAAACTCACATAGTCCATGTAATTTATGCTTAAAACAGCAAGGTATAGTAAATAAATTTTTTTTCAAATAATAAATCACTAAAGACTAAGTGGAAAGAATATTCCGTTTTATATCATTCCTTAACTGGTAAATGTGATTAATAGTAGAGGTTTTAATATTGTCTTGTATAACATTGTTTATGTGGCTTTTTTGTTGTTTTATGTGATATACGGAGATAAAAATACCTATCGGCAATAAAACTAACCATAAAACATAAAACTAACAATCGACGTAACTATGGTTATCGGACACTACATACAATTATTTTAAAGTTGGTCCATCATCATAATTTAGTAAGATTATTTATCACAAAGAATATAGATTATTAGTACTCAAAATCAAGGACAATTTTACACATTTGAATTTAGTTCTTGTCTAAGAATAATTCAAATAAGAGATTAGAGTAATATAACCTGTATACACAGCTTTATTGTAGTATAAAATAATAAAATATTCTACATAGATATAAAATAACGTACAATACATTAAACTTACTTTTAAATCTATAAATAAACATACACTCATAGCAATTGTTTTATATATATATATATATATATATATATATATTATATATATATATATATATATATATATATAATTTCAATAAACATTGAATCGCAAAAAGTACTTGCTCCGCCGGGAGTCGAACCCTGATCTCTCACTTGCCGGGTGAATGTGCTACCATTACACCACAGAGCGCTCAGTTTTTCCGATTCAATTATTTTGTATTTGGCCGTATCTGTCACATATGTGTTTAAATAAGCAAACTAACATATGATCGGAAGACCAAATACCTGTCAAACGACTTTTTTTTTATTTACATTAAATTGTATAAATGGCAATAGCCTTATTTAATTTCAATAAACATTGAATCGCAAAAAGTACTTGCTCCGCCGGGAGTCGAACCCGGATCTCTCACTTGCCGGGTGAATGTGCTACCATTACACCACAGAGCGCTCACTTTTTCCGATTCAATTATTTTTGTATTTGGCCGTATCTGTCACATATGTGTTTAAATAAGCAAACTAACATATGATCGGAAGACCAAATACCTGTCAAACGACTTTTTTTTTATTTACATTAAATTGTATAAATGGCAATAGCCTTATTTAATTTCAATAAACATTGAATCGCAAAAAGTACTTGCTCCGCCGGGAGTCGAACCCGGATCTCTCACTTGCCGGGTGAATGTGCTACCATTACACCACAGAGCGCTCACTTTTTCCGATTCAATTATTTTGTATTTGGCCGTATCTGTCACATATGTGTTTAAATAAGCAAACTAACATATGATCGGAAGACCAAATACCTGTCAAACGGCTTTTTTTTTTTTATTTACATTAAATTGTATAAATGGCAATAGCCTTATTTAATTTCAATAAACATTGAATCGCAAAAAGTACTTGCTCCGCCGGGAGTCGAACCCGGATCTCTCACTTGCCGGGTGAATGTGCTACCATTACACCACAGAGCGCTCACTTTTTCCGATTCAATTATTTTGTATTTGGCCGTATCTGTCACATACGTGTTTAAATAAGCAAACTAACATATGATCGGAAGACCAAATACCTGTCAAACGACTTTTTTTTATTTACATTAAATTGTATAAATGGCAATAGCCTTATTTAATTTCAAAAAACATTGAATCGCAAAAAGTACTTGCACCGCCGGGAGTCGAACCCGGATCTCTCACTATATATATATATATATATATATATATATATATATATATATATATATATATATAATGTATATAAAACATAATAATATAAATATCAATAGTATAAATATATATACACCTTTAAAATTATATTATATGTTACAAAACTGTAAGTGTTATTTGAAAACTTTGAGTTGCCCCCAACCCCCTGTCCCCTAAGGGTAATCAATTTGAAAGCTACCATTATTAGTGCAGCCCTTTGTAGCTAGTAAGATTGCCGCAAACAGATTTTATATATCTAAAATAACAAAAAAGTTGAGGGAGTGCAACTTATTTTTCAATCACACTGTATATATTTAGTGTAACGTAATTTTTAATTGCATTTTTTTGTTTCTTTTGAAGCAAGATACTGAAAAACTTTTCATTGTACTAGTTAATCCTGCTGAAAGGACCTTTGCGTTTGCTTCCGGACTGACAAGATTTTGAAGATGAGTAAGGTTGAGGTTAAAGGCCGCCTCTTTAGAGATCTCATATGTCAGGATAGCGTCTAGGTCTTCTGTATTTCAGTCACTCCAGTCAAAGCTGGCATACTACCATACTCCCTCATGTTTACGATTTACAGAGTTTAACATTAAGTTAGCCCCACCCACTGCAATAGTCATACTCTACAATAAACTAGACTTACCGAACCACCTTTACTCCAAAATCTCGAAATTTGCAGTGTGCCGCTTTTGGATACCCATTGGAATGCACAGATTTATTTAACACGTTTTTTTTCTGTACCCTGTGAAGGCTATGACTGCCAGAAGTGAACCTTTCATTCGGTGACCCTCAATTCGTTCAAAATAGTTTATAATATATATTAAAACACTTTTCACACACTTCATGAAGGCTAAAATCCAGAACTTAAAATAACACGATGCAGTAGTTAATACAAATCTTTTGAACTCGCTACATGTTATTTGTATAGCTTAAATAATTCTAAAATACAACAAAATGTGATACAAAATTGACTATGATAATGAAAAGTATCGCAGAAAAATACAATTTTAAACTATTTTTGTCATTATGTAAACTATATTAATCTATAACACGTAACAAATACAATCTTTTAACACCTACTATGTTCGTTCATCAAATTTAATTTATCCATTGGAGTAAACATTATAATTGTGCAAGAGAATTTGAAAATAGACTCTACTATTCATGAACTGTTTAGAAAGAGTCTATATCAACTTTTTGCATATGTATATTTCTTCCAGTCATAAGACATTAAATCAAGTGTAATGTCACAGATACAGATACATTACTGTTTAAATATTACTCGCAACTTTATACATTATTCCCTCTTGGATGTATTTAAACTTTGACTTTTGATTTTTGTAACATACTTCTTCATATACATTTACAATATTCTCTGACAGAATAAAAACAATATATGAATATATGTTTTTTAAAAATATATAGTAAAACATATTTTAGTGCAAAAAGCAGTGTTTATCTTTTAATGCAATTATTTAGTATATAATGCCATTCTAGAGTCCTTCCAGCAAATCATTGCTGTTACTAGAATACTAATTTTAAAAGTTCAAGTGAAGATGGTGCTTATTAGCCCAAGACCTATTTTGTATTCTATAATTACACAACCTAGATTTCCGTTAAATAGATAGAAAAATGTGCACCGAGAAAGATATCGCTTGTGACTTGCATTAATAATTATGGGATTCAGTGGGAAGGGTTTGAATGGGTAAAACATATGAAGCGCAGAACTTTTTACACGGGTTATTCTTTATCTTGACACTCTTTTCAAAGAATAATGAGATGCGTAAAATTAAATATAAAAGATCACCTTATCAGTACCATCCAAATATGTTAACTACAACTATAAACAATCAAATTTACCGTAATAAATCGTGAATGTTCAACTGAACCATGTTTGGAACAGCTTGTTCAATACAGTTATTTAACAATATCATTACAGAGACTATCGTTACAATTACAGATAAATCATCATCCTACTATATCGGCTCTCTCAACATACTGGTCCAGTAGAACAAGCAAAATGTGTAACAACTACAACCATCTAAACACACTTTACCGTAATCACGTAATCAATCGAGTATATATAGCTGAATCCTGTTTGAAATGGTTAGTCAAATACAGTTGATTAACTATCTCATTTTAGAGACCAACCTCACAATTACTGATAACACATCACCCTATCAGTTCTCAACATAGCGGACTAGCAGGATGGGCTAAATGTGTATCAACTACAACTGTCAATACAAACGTTACTGTATTCAATCGTGTATGATCCTGAATCATGTGAATCAGCAGAATCCTGTGTGGATAGTTTGTCCAACACAAACATGTTTAACAATTGAAACTCTGATATGAAGCTTTATGTGTCTTAAAATACAATTTATTTTAAAAACATACATCTTTAAAAAAAATAGTTAGTATCAGGGAAATATTTAAGTACTACTTTCTATTTCAATATAATGTATAGTTCTACTAATATTATTCTTAAATCATTAGATTAAATATTAGGCTGTTTAGATTATATGTTTTCCAATGCAAGGATACATTTTAAAGCAAATAATAACTAATAGAATTATAATTATATAACTCGTCTTCGGCTCGCTGGGGGCTACGCCCCCAGGCCCCCATGATGTACGCTTGCAATTTTGGGGATAAGAGAGATTTGGTGATTGGTAAAATTCGGACATGAGGTCATGCCAGGACATTCCCCGGGGGGAGGGGGTTTAATGTTACCAGGGGTTAAGACATCGGGGGGTTTAATTTACTCAGGAGGTTATCTGGTCATCCACGAAATTCCCAGGGGTGTTTTAGTGTTACCAGGGGATAAGACATCAGGGGTTTTATTTACTCAGGAGGTTATCTGGTCATACTAGTAAATTCCCGGGGGGGGGAGTGGGGTTAAGAGAATTGGTGATTGGTAAATCTGATATGCGCTTGCAAATTCGGGGTTAGGAGCGATTTGGTTTTTGGTAAAATTCGGACATGAGGTCATGCCAGGAAATTCCCTGGGTTTAATGGGATTTAATGTTACCAGGAGTTAAGATTTCAGAGGGTTTAATTTACTCAGGAGGTTATCTGGTCATACCATGTAATTTCCGGGGGGGGGGGTCAAGAGATTTGGTGAGTGGTAAATCTACTGTACGCTTGCAAATTCGGGAATATGAGAGATTTCGTGATTAGTAAAATTTTTACATGAGGTCATGCCAGGAAATTCCCAGGGGGGTATAATGTTACCGGGCGGGGTTAACACATCAGGGGGTTTAATGTACTCAGGAGGTTATCTGGTCATACCAGGAAATCCCGGGGGGGGTTATGTTACCGGGGGTTAATGACACACCCCAGGCCCCCTTTTGGGGTGTTGGCCAAATTCGAGGATAAGCGGAATTCGGAATAGTATTAGACCTATTTTATTGAATTTTCCAGTTTTAATCAAAGTTTTGACTCTAAGGCCATTTTGTGGCTTAACCGTTAGAGATACGACAAAAAGTGACTGGACCTTTCTTGTCGGAAATTTAATTTTGTCTTTCGATTTTACCCTCGGATTTGAGCTACGATCTCTGGTTTAGTCGGTACAACGCTTGGGATAAAAGTCAGCACTGGTCAGCTGTTGTGTAAACAGATATAGTGTAAATAAATGTAAAATTACCTTTATCAGATTATTAAGTTGATCAGGGGGTTTAATTTAATCAGGAGTTCATCAACCAGGAAATTCTCAAATCGGGGGTTATAAGAACGCGTGGTACTTTTCTCGGAAATGTGCGTCTGTGCTACGAGAACATGTGTACAATAATTTTTTATCAAAATAAAACGTTGATCAGGGGGTTTAAATTACCTCGGAAATTATCATTCCACGCCAGAGTTTTGACAATGAACTAATATTTCATAAAATAAAAAAAAACACTCTGTCCCTATCTACTATTGAAGCTTCACTAACGCTCAGCCAACTCCCGATGTGGAGGGGGTTTTAGTCACTCGTTAACGTAGTAATACAAGGTCAATATGGAACCAGCATGAATCGCACTATTTATAGTTGCAAAATTTAAAACACCTAAAAGTGACGACAAAGAATTAGCCATTTAGAGCATTTATCAGGCTTACGGAAAGATAAACGATAGAAAGCTGCTGGGCCTTTTTTGTAGATCCTATCAATAGCTACTTACAAAAAGTTTTACATTTAAGCTAGGGCCAACGGTTCGGCCACTATCGAGCACGAAAAGTAAGTTTTTAAGTGGAATTTTCAATATAATCACGTTTTACGGCTAAATCATGGAAGATATAGTAAAAAGTTACTAGACCTTTTGTGAAGATCGCATTAATTTGTATTAAAATCAGATTTTAAATCTGGGCTAGAACCAAGATTTTGTCTGAAATAGAGTCCAGAAAACAAAATCTCACGTAAAACTCAAAAAATCAAAACTTTAAAACGCGTTATGCGGCCAAACCGTTGAGGATAGGGCAAAATGTTACTGAACTTTTTTGTAGATCACGTGATTTCCTAAATCCCATTAATAATTTATTTTGAGCTACGACCAACCGTCCTAGCCGCTATCAAGCCCGGAATGTAAATTTGTAGGCGAAAATTTCTAAATATTTTCATTTTATCGCGTTTTGCGGTCAAACTAATGGAGATATAATAAAAGGTCACTAAACATTTTTTGTAGATCGTATCATTCCCTAAATCTAACCTTTGTTTTATTTTGACCTCCGACCAATTGTTTCGCCGCTATCGACCCCAAAAACAAAGTTTTCACGTGAAAATTACAAAAAAATTTCACATAATCACGTTTTTCAGCCAAACAAATGGAGATAAGGCAAAAAGTCACTGGACCTTTTCTGTAGATCGCGCAATTTGCTAATTTGATGGGTCAATCAGATTTGAGCTACGACCTACCGTTCGGCCACTATCAGGCTCGAAACTTTATTTTAAGCAAAAAAATCTCTGGAATGTCAAACATTCCCGCGTTTTGTCGCTTAACCACAAGAGATAGGAAAAAAAGTCACTGGACCTTTTTTGTAGTGCACTTCATTCCTGACTAACGATTTTTCGTCAGATTGAAGCTAGCTCTAACGGTTCACCCGCTATCAGGCTTACAAGAAATGCCTGCAGGGGTAAAGAATGCGCGATTTTTGAGGAATTTTTTTGAGGGGTTTAAAAGTAAAAAAGTCCGGTTTTCAGACTTTTCCTCCCGGTCATATTGTGAAAGGTACCTGCGTGCCAAATTTCAAGTTTCCAGCACTTCTAGAACTATGTTAGAATTTGTATCTATATATCAGTGAGTCAGTCAGTCAGTCAGTCAGTTTCACATGCGGCTGTATAGTATATTAGACTCGCCTTCGGCTCGCTGGGGGCTACGCCCCCAGGCCCCCATGATGTACGCTTGCAAATTCGGGGATGAGCGGTTAAATTTACGCTTGCGAATTCGGGGATAAGAGAGATTTGGTGATTGTTAAAATTCGGACATGAGGTCATGCCAGGAAATCCCCTGGGGGGTTTAATGTTACCAGGGGTTAAGACATCAGGGGGTTATTTGGTCATACCAGGAACTTCCCAAGGGGGGGTTAAGAGATTTAGTGATTGGTAAAATTTGGACATGAGGTCATGCCAGAAAATTCCCTGGGGGGTTTAATGTTACCGGGGGTTAATTCAGACATAGGTTTCCAAATGTCATGTATCCGTTTTTGAGAATCGTACGGCTCTTAATGCTTCGCTAACGCTCAGCCAATTGATGTGTAGTGTATAATATTAATCAATGGATATCGTAGAACAGTTAAGTTATGTGTTCGCGAAATTAGAAGACAAGAAGAATTTGATGGTAACTAAAGTCAGAGATTATGTTTGTATATCATAGTTTAATTTTCTGGATTTACCCAAACTTTTGACTTTGAGAGCGTTTTACGGCTTAACCGTTAGAGATACGACAAAATGTGACTGGACCTTTCTTGTATAAAATTTAAAATTGAAGCAGGATTGTGCTGTCGGATTTTATCTCCGACCTGTGGTTTAGGCAGTAAAGAGGTTGGTATAAAAGACTGCACTAACGATTCGCCCGCTATCGGGCTTCAAAGAAAAGGCTGCAAGAGTGAAAAGTGCGAAAGTTTGCCAATTTTTTTGAGGGGTTTAAAAGTAAAAATATCCGGTTTTCAGACTTTTCCCGGTGGTTTGAAGGTAAAAGCTACGTGCGTGCAAAATTTGGTGTTTCCAGCACTTCTAGAAGTGGGTTAGAATTTCGTATACCCTATCAGTCAGTGAGTTACATATGCGGCTGTATATAATAGGGATAAACAAGCTAGCACTGAGCTCGAAAGGCGATAAAATAATTGTTCTATAAAATAAGATTGATACAATACCGTATGGTTATAAAAAAGAAACAAAATCTGACATATTATATGAATTAAATAAACTGTTTAAAAAAATTAAAAATAACCTTTGCTAACGCTCAGCCAATTCGCGATGTGCTCTATTAGCCACTTACACTAGTCACTGGTTTACGAATTAATATAAATTCAATATGAAACTGTTATTAATTGTACCAATTCTATTCGGAAAAAAACCCTTAAAATTGCCAATTCACAAAAAAGATTTTGCCATTGAGAGCGTATAACAGGCTTACGGAAAGGTATACGACAAAAAGCTACTGAACCTTTTTTGTAGATCCTATTAATGGCTATTTAATAAAGTGTTTAAGTTTAAGCTAGGATAAACGGGTTAACCAATATCGTCTCCAGTAAAAACATTTCCACGTCAAAATGACAAAATATTAGCATTTATTGGCCAAACCGATAGAGATAGGGCAAAAAGTCACTGGACCTTTTTTGTAGATCGTCTTATTTTGTATTAAAATCCGCTTTTTAATTTACACTAACTTTAAAGATTCTGCCGATATAGAACCCAGAAACAAAATTCTGAAGTAAAACTTGAAAAATGGACACATTTAAATGCGTTTCCCGGCCAAAACCATTAAGGATAGGGTAAAATGTTACTGGACCTTTTTTGTAGATCGCGCCGTTTCCTAAATCCCATTGAAAATTTGTTTTGAGCTACGACCAATAGTTTAGCCGCTATCAAGCCCGAAAGGTAAATTTTTAGGCGAAAATTTCAAAATATTTTAATGTAATCGCGTTTTTCGGCCAAACCAATTGAGATAGAGCAAAAGGTCACTGGACCTTTTTTGTAGTTCACTTCATTCCTGACCATGAATTTTCCGTCAGATCGAAGCTAGCTCCAATGGTTCGCCCGCTATCCTGTCAGTTACACATGCGGCTGTATATATATGGGACTTCGGCTCGCTGGGGGCTACGCCCCCAGGCCCCCATTTGGGTGTTGGCCAATTTCGGGGATAAGCGGAATTCAGTGACGGGTAATATCTGAGAATTATACTAGGGTCTGGGTGTTTAAATTAGGCCTAATTTATTGAAATTTTATTTATTAATCCAATTTTTGACTTTAATGACATTTTACTGCTTAACCGTTAGAGATACGAGAAAAAGTGACTGGACCTTTCTCGTCGGAAATTTAATTTTGTCTTTCGATTGTGCCCTCAGATTTGATCTACGACCTATGGTTTAGTCGGTACAACGCTTGGAATAAATGTCTGCACTGGTGGGGAAAAGAGCGATTTGGTGATTGGTAAAATTCGGACATGAGGCCATGCCAGGAAATTCCCTGGGGGGGGTTTAATGTTACTGGGGGGGTTAACATTTCAGGAGGTTTAATGTACTCAGGAGCTTATCTGGTCATACCAGGAAATCCCGGGGGGGTTAATGTTACCGGGGGGGTTAACACATCAGGGGGTTTAATGTACTCAGGAGGTTATCTGGTCATACCAGGAAATCCCCGGGGGGGGGTTAATGTTACCGGGGGTTAATGACACACTTGGACTTATTTTAGAGGGTGTTGTGTCTGTGAACATAATACAAATTCACTCTGTCCCTATCTACTATTGACGCTTAGCCAACGCTCAGCCAATTTATAATGTGGTGTTGTATTCCCTAGTTAACCTAGCAAAGCAAGTGCAAACTGAATCTGGAACGAATTACACAAAATATTAGTCACATATTGGTTTAAAAACTCCAAAAATTGCCAATCCACGACAAATATTTTGCTATTTATAGCGTTTTCGGGCTTATTGAAGGACATACAACAAAAAGGTACATGACCTTTTTTGTAGATCCCATCAATTTGTAGTCATAAACATTTTTACATTTAAGCTAGAACTATTTGTTTGGCCGCTATCGACTCTAGAAACAAAATTCTTAAATACAAATTAAGAAATATTTACATTTATTAGCCGAACCAATGGAGATAGAGCAAAAGGTTACTAGACCTTTTTTGTAGATCGCGTTAATTAGTGTTAAAATCAAATATTTATTTTGTGCTAAATTTAGAATTTTGCCTGCAATAAAGCCCAGAAAACAAAATTTCACGTAAAACTGAAAAAATCGATACTTTAAAACGCGTAATGCGGCCAAACCGTTGATGATAGGGCAAAATGTTACTTAACCTTTTTTGTAGATCACGCAATTTGCTAAATCCCACTGAAAATTTGTTTTGAGCTACGACCAACCGTTTAGCCGCTATCGAGCCCGAAAGGTAAATGTTTAGGCGAAAATTTCAAAATATTTTAATGTAATCGCGTTTTGCGGCCGAACCGATGGAGTTAGAGCAAAAAGTCACTGGACCTTTTTTGTAGTTCACTTCATTCCTGACCATGAATTTTTCGTCAGATCGAAGCTAGCTCCAACGGTTCGCCCGCTATCGGGCTTCAAAGGGAAGCTGCAAGGCCAAAACAGGGGTCACTTCGCGAATTTTTTTGAGGGGTTCAAAAGTAAAAAATTCCGGTTTTCAGACTTTTCCCGGTGGTTTGAGGACTCCAGCTACGTGTGTGCAAAATTTGGTGTTTCCAGCACTTCTAGAAGTGGGGTAGAATTTGTATACCCTATCAGTCAGTCAGTCAGTCAGTCAGTCAGTCAGTCAGTTACATATGCGGCTGTATATAATATAGGATTCTAATTATATAATTAATAGAATTGCTCAAAACATATTAAAATTCCTTATTCACTCAAATATTTGGTATCTTTAATGTTTTATATGATTTTTGACTGTTGTTCAAGAACATCCTTATCCATGGGAGCCTCGGTTTCTAGCAATCATTGTAAATCACTATTATCTGACATCTGCTGTCCTAAAATACTCACATCCTTTGGTGCCATTCATCTGTTTTATGGAGCAAAATGTCAGCCCCTTGGCTACTTCTGGTCTTCTAATACCAGTATCTGAAACCTACAATCTACTACAACACTCATTTGAAATAGGGTTAATTTCAGTCTCGAAATCTCTCAGCCTCTCTTTCTTTTCTATTTATGCATCCTCTGGTTTTAG
This sequence comes from Homalodisca vitripennis, assembly GCF_021130785.1. Taxonomy (NCBI): domain Eukaryota; kingdom Metazoa; phylum Arthropoda; class Insecta; order Hemiptera; family Cicadellidae; genus Homalodisca; species Homalodisca vitripennis. The sequence continues at coordinate 80,893 of NW_025777283.1, forward strand.
ATCTTTCTTTGTTTTCTGATCTCCCTAATTATAGGCAACACCTAATACTCGTGAAATACTAGAACATTTCTCAAATCAAGACATCGAATTGTATTGACGTTTTATATATATTAATACGCCTAATGTGTACAAAAACTTGTTTAAACAATTACTAACTTTTTGAAATTTCTAACCCTCAGTTCCGAAGTTACTAACTTAGTTAAAGGGTACAGGGAAAAAAGGAGCTAAGTCAATTGTTTTTTAAACTGGTTTTATGATGCCATTCGATAGATTCGCTTGATAGCTTTCTTGTATAAATATATTACAGGGAAGAAACGAGCTTAGTCCCTTCAAATTAGCTAATGAAAAAACAGCGTACAGGAAAAGAAGGGGCTAAGTCAGATCGCTACAGGGAAAAAAAATGAAATCAAGTCAACCATTAGTCACGTGACCAGTGACAAGCCCGCCATTTCGCGCTCAGTTCTGTCACTCTGCTTGGACATTTATCGCTTTGTTTGAGGTTATGTTTGTGTAACTCTAGTTAGTTAGGATTGTGTTGTTTACATTTTACGTAATTATTTAGTATAGTGATGGAAATCGATAGTAATGATCGTGGAGAGGAACTTCAAGTGATTTCTGGTGCATTGAAAACAAAAAAGAGGAAGAAGTTTGGTTGTATGTCAGAGGTGAGTAAGAAACTGAGCTTACAAAGTCATGTGACAGGGCCAGACTGTAGGTGCAGTAAGCTTAACTGCTTCCAAAATATTCCACAAGCTAGTAGGATCAAAATAATTACAAACTTCAATTTATTATCCTCAGTTGATGAACAGAATTCCCACCTTTGCGGACTAATATCTGTACAAGAGATTCAAAACCGGCGAGCCCGTAAAAACGAGAATGAGGCCAATTTCCGTGAGGTTTCTTACTCATACAGAGTAAGAATTTTAGATAAAGCAAATGTGATGAAAGAAGTACAAATATGCCGTAAAGCTTTTTTGTCACTTCATGGAATAGGAAAGAAGAAACTGGAGGTACTACAAAAAGGGACTGAAAACAATAGGGATTGCGCCGAAAGACAAGCGTGGAAAGCACTCTTCAAAACATAGGAAACTGAGTGAGGAAAAGACTAACGCTGTGAATGAACACATTCGCTCGTTTAAAGGAAGAAAGGGTCACTATAACCTGTCAGAGTCTAATCAAATCTACCTACCGGAGGACCTTAGTATTAAAAAGATGTATGATTTGTATACTGAAAAGTATAAGGATTTTCCTGTGTCTTATGAGACATATCGGACCAATTTTTTCCGAGGGTCACAACATATCTTTTGGGTGTCCTAGAAAAGACACGTGTAGCAAATGTAATGAGTTAGTTGTAAAAATGAAAACATAGAGGTAGAAAAATCTCACCTAGCTCTTACAACTGATGTGGGTTTACTCGGCGATCTGAATAAAAAACTCAACCAGCTTAAAACAAAACACATGTTGCACAAAAGAAAGGCTGAAATGTTTTACACCAGAAAAAAAAATCAAAAGCTCGAAGCTTATTGAGCGAGTTTGAAGAAGCCATCTGTTTTGACTACCAAAGGAATCTCCCAGTTCCTCATATATCAACAAACGATGTGTATTATAGTCGTCAATTATCTGTATAAATATTTAATATTCATATATTGTCTACTGCTCAAAGTGTATTTTACACTTATCCAGAAACAACTGCCAATAAGATTAGTGACGATGTTTGTTCAATGATCCACGACTTTGTGTATAATTTTCTAGACATAAAGGTTCGACGCCTGAATCTGTTTTGTCACTCTTGTGGTGGCCATAACAAAAATTACACAGTTTTTAGGTTCCTCCACAGTCTGGTGCACATCGAAAACAGATTTGATGAGATCAAAGTGTGCTTCCCCATAAGGGGACACTCATACATGGAGACAGACAAGAATATGGGTATTATAAAACAAAAAAAACAAAAGTTGAAGTCCCTAAACAATGGGCGGAAGTTTTCCGAGAGGCAAGAATCAAACCTAGGCCCTTAACTATGTTTAGGCAGTGGACTAAGCACTTGAGTAAAAGTTATATTAAAAAGTGTCCTTTCAAAACTCAACCAGTAAGGGAATTGAAAATAGTGAAAACACACCCTCGCTTCATTTTTAACCGATATTCCTACAATGGCAACTTCGATTCTGCTGTTTTGACTAATCGGGGGATGCGGAGGAATCAAAACTTGGCAGAAAACGAGTTTGAACTCCCAGAGCTGTTATACGAAGGTAGGCTATATGTTTTCTTTACTAAAACCAATGTTACTTATACATTTTTTTGAATACTTTTATTTAAAATACACTTTAATTAAAAACATCAGAATGTATTTAAACAACTTTAAATCAATAATAGTGTTTGGTTACGAAAAATAAAGTTTATGAGAACAATACAGTATGTCACTAAGTTCTGCCTTGTTTTTAAAATTAGACAATAAGGCAGGCCTCAACAAAGTAATTCCAACAAATATAATTTTTTCAGATCTCATACCGATTTCAAAGGCCAAATTTGAAGACGTAAGACACCTTTCAAAATTCTGCGAAGAGGATTCTAAGCAGTATCTGTTGTCGTTGCCTCACAGAGATGGCTAAATCCCAAAAGACTTTACCATAACAAGACTAAAAAAACTAATACTTTTTATAGATGGTTATTGTTAAGTAATAAATAATTTAAATAAAAATAATGTTGAAATTTTATTGAAAACTATCACTTTTCTAGATTGCAACGACAGTGTTACTTGAGACTTACCCCCTTTCTTCCCAGGAATGGCATGACTTAGCCCCTTCTTTACTAGTAAGAGGGACTTTTTTTATTTAATTTTAAATTTTTTATAAATTAAAACACATTAGAACCATGAAACGCTGCGATTAAGTACTCATTAAGTTGAGGTTTAAGACAATATCGATATATGTTATAATTATAAAAAGCTGACCATAGATTAGAGTCTTCAAAACCTAAAAAGGCTCTACCGTAAAATTAGAAAAATTGACTTAGATCCTTTTTTTCCCCTGTACCCTTCAATTGATTATTGTCTTTTAGAATGCCAATGACAACTTAGACCAATATCACATTTTAAAAGCCTTTAGCAGTATAAATATTTGTGTATCGTTTAATCCCGGAACAAATGATTTAAACTCTAAACTATGTAGTTATAAAATGTCCAACTTGTTTGTTTGAAATGTTTGCATTTTAGTCAGTCATGTAAAGTGTAGTCTCTGTGATTTCACCCTTTCCATGACAAATAATCATGAAATATCATAAGCTTATACATTATTTAAAAAATTAAAACGCATGTTTTAGTTAAAACTAGAATTTTAAAACTCAGCATGCAACAAGGCTTCACTCCTTGGAATCAAAGACGTATAATGACTGTTATGGAATAATATTTCGTATAGATTTTAGAGCCACAAAATCAATAGGTCGAATTTATATACAACAGTTTAAAAACACTTACTACTGATATGAAATTGTATATTGATAGCCTTTACTCTTATTTACGCTATTATTTATTTTACTTTCTTAACGGTCAACACAATTTACATTATAGACATTAGTAATCATAGCTTACTATTAGTTTATTCGCGGCACGTACTTGTATGCGAATTATTATATGTTTATAGCGCTTTATTGTGTAATACTTAGAAATGCAAACACTTATAGCAATTATTATAAAAAATAAATAGTTTACTCCAACAATGAATTACAAGCCATTTGCTGATAAAGACCTTTACCAGTAGTGTAGCCAGTGTCATGCTTATAATTCTGTGAAAAGTGTCGAGCGTACATAAAAATAATATGTGTAATTGTAATATAAAAAGTTTACGGTTTTAGCTAAGAATAATTAAAGGTTCACCGTTAAAACGTTTTATTTTACATTTATAAATACAAATCATACTAAACATACAACATTATTTGCATACATAGAAATAGCTATTTAGTTGTTATACTGATATTTTCAAATAATAAATTAATAAATCTCAAATTTTAGTGTCCAATCAGTTAAATGTGTTTATGTATAATAGGATTATCTTGTTTTGAATTGTTCACTCACTCATAAAAGGAATAATACTGTTAGCAAGAGAAAACACTATTGGCCAAACAAGCCAAAACAAGATTAGGCAAAACAAACTCTCTCGACTGCAGTTGTTGACATTTTACCTGTTGTCATATTGTTAGTTCTATTTCTATTTCCTTTATTCCCATTCTGTAGGAGAACTATAATTCTGCATTTATTAGAAACTTTCCAAAAAATCGGCACAATATAACTTTTAGTTCCTTCCTAATTGACCATAATATAGTAATGAGTATGTTTTTAAACATCTTTAATCATCATAAATATTGTTTATTAAGGACATGACAGCGTCATTTTTAAATCGTGATGTTGACAGTTCGTTGTTCGTCTATGCAATATGTTGATAGAAAGGTCCTCGAAACTTAAAACTTGGTACTTGGGTTCCTTGTGGTCCAAGGATGGACTCTATTGATTTTGGGATAAAAAGATAAAAGGGCATATGTCTTATATTTTTAAGATAGCGTAATACACACTCTGCCCCGACATTAACCGTAGGCAGTCTCTAACCGAGAGGCCTAGTTAGATCCCGGACAGCGCAAAATAAATGTACAAATTTATCTTGAACGTTTCCCTTAAAAAAGTTTAGGAAAAATTGGACGAATATGCAAATTAATACCTTTTCTTAATGAAGATAGAAAGTGAAATGTAAATCATCATAATAGATAGCCAAGATGTTATAACCATACTACAATTCGAAATACCTACTTTCTGTCCACTCTAATTATATCAGTACCAATTCTTATTATTTAGAGAGGATGATCCCAGCTAAGGAAGCAGATGTGACAAAATGAGGCTTCGGAGTTGCTCAGTCCTATGGATTAAATTACACTAGGAATCATAAGAGTGCTTAGGCTTGTGAAGTCTGTTTTCGTTTGGGAATTTTTTTAAATATTTATAAAACAATATTTGTGATCATTTTAGTAGGAAATTGGAGACTTTAAAACTTCTGTTTGAAACTTTACAGGTGCTATTATTTAAGCTCGGCAGTTTCGAAAACCATACCAAAGTGCAAGAAAGTCAAAAACTAAGTTTTCTTAATATTCCTCTTTTTAAAAATATAATTTTAATGGTTGCTATATCCATTTAATGGTGGCTATGCTTATGGTAAGTTTTTTACAATATTAAATCCACTGAATTACTGTAGTTTTGTCATATCCATGTTTTAGCTCCATCAATTGTTAGTGTATGTGAAACTACAGCTGAGTGACAATATCATGCAATTTTCAGCTTGCGACATTATCAACAGAATGATAGTAAACTAATCAAAAAAGTTTAGAACTGGATTGACATGCAACCTGAGCCTAAATAACTGAACGAAAATAAAATAACGCTTACTAACAAATTTATGACTGGATTTTTATACTTGTATAACTGATATTGTTCTTATCAAACATTTGTACTATTTAATAATTAACTTAATTTACATCTTGAGCGATATTTATATTTAATATATTGAACGATTTTCGCGCTCTTCGCGGCACCCTGAACTTTGAGACTAAATTAGTAGGTGTGGACGCCCAAAAGTTGAATAGTGAAAACCAATCGCACCAACCTCTTAGAATCAGTACACCTAACAATAAACTATCGTACAAGTTTCTTGTATGAATGGATACAACGCAAATCTGTCCTCATCCAAACTCATTCATATGGCCTTCTTGAACCTCAATGTCTACACTGTGAGAAATAAAGGCAAGAAAGTTGTTTAAATGTCGAGATAATAACAAAAGTCACACGGAGCGATACAGTCCCGTTGCGGGCACTAACAGGGATTGTAGTAGCATCCTCCTAGAACGCGATCATCAACTTATATAAAGATCGGATAAGGCTGTTACGAGGTGTGTGAGAATTATCCTATAAGTAATATTATGAGGTGACACTTTTTGCAGATGCCTTAATAGTCGGTAAACCTCAATTGTACGTTAATTACTAAATATTTCGAGCATTAATTAGAACATTTCATTCATCATTAATTGATAATTCATTTTTGACTAATATATTTTTTTATTATTAGGATCATTTACTGCTTTAAAAACCGGTTCCTCTTTAAAATAAATACTGGCTTCCTTAAATTTCCGATGTGTTGACAGAATTATTGGGGAGTTACGAATAAATCACTAGTAAATTAATTAGTACATTTATGTTAGAGTAAAGAAATATTTCTTTTCAGAAATTGTATTGAGCAATTAATACGGTATTATCGAAAAAGCTTGGTTCCTTAAACTTGTCCCACCGTAAAGGCATAGTAATAAAACACTGGTCCATGAATTAAATACTTCATTTTTATTCCCAGAACACGAATCTCATAAACTCAATCTCCACATTGAGTTTATGAGAACTGTTTGTCGATGATGAAATTGTGAATTTAACCACACCAGCAGAAATTCTATCACTTTCTGAGTCAACAATTAACAATCGAAACACGGCCTCTCTCCAAGGGCTCGTCTGAAGTATTCAGCTAGCTGAAATTATCCGCAAAGGTTTGAAAATTGGTGGAAATCTACAACCCTACTAAAATTAAACTCTACAAACTACATAAATCGTTCCTATGGTCAACTTAACTGTGAACAATAGAAGAATTGGACGGAGTACTTCAGAGTGTAGACAGAACAAGAGCTTCATAAATTATTTCTTTTTGTTTTGATCCACAACGACTAAACAACATAACGTCTGAACAATAGACATATAGTCTGAATACTTACTCATAAGATTATATACAAAACAGAACTGCATAAATCATTCTTATAGCTTTTTTGGTTTACAATAAGAACAATAGGGATAAAGACGAAATACTCAAAGAGATAAGAGTATAGACAGAACAAGAGCTGCATAAATCATTTATATGGTCTTTTTGAAACTATAATACCTGCACTGTGGAACAATAGGGGTATAGTCAGAATAGTTAGACAGAAAAGATTATAGAGCGAACAAGGGATGCATAAATCATTCATTGTCCTTGCTGCCACGTTGTCGGTAGAAATGGCTTACTTTGTAGAATTAAAATTCAAATTTTTATATGTCACAATACGTTACGTATTATAGAAGTACTATAGTAACAGGTGATATTGTAAAACTATATTAATTATACAAGTAGTATTCGTTGATATAATCTAATTCAATTTGAATGCTAGTATAAAATTATCTTATTATTTGTTGATTCTGAATAAATATAAAACAGATAATAGTAATAGAATACTATGGAATTAAAATAATATATATCACATTCAGATAAAACTTAACAATAATAATTACCTTAACAATAAAGTTAATAGTTTAACTTAGTTTAGCTCCAATTCACCATCATTTTTTTACAGCGTCTGGTACCTGACGCTGACTCAGACTAGACTCCTGGAATCTTAAGTCATGTGAGTCCGAAGAGATCCAAAGAAAATCGGATGACGGAAAAAGCTTCAAAAAGTAACATTTCATTGGACACAGGTGGTTCATTGGGTGTTATCATTGTGACACCCAATAGATGAGACAATTAGACTACCACTTCACCTTTTAGGGTGTCTCTGATGTCTGCAATAAAATGAAGGTGAATTGGAGCTAAACTAGAAATTCAATTGAATCAACCCCTCCTACCATAGCTGAATCATGTGTAGGAAACTTAGCTAATTGTACATATTTACAAGATTTTGATAAACTTCAAGTATGACATTTGATGCACCGGAACATCAACAGGCCCAAATGACATTAGGAGTTTATTGTAAAGTTTTCTTTGCATATAGCCAGGTGTTTTTCATAAGAAGGTGTGTTATGTAGTGAAAGGATCATATTATTCCTATGTCTTGTAAGGTATGATAATTAAGTGTAAAAGCCTTGGGAAAAGATTAATGCTTAATTAACGTCTCTTAATGCTTCCATATGAGTAATGGTCTAGTAAAAAAACATACACGCAGGTATCCCTGATCGAGCAACTGTGGTAACTGCCACGTGTCCGCTCAACCACATATTGCAGCGGCGTGTTTTATTGAACGTTTCGTTTGTTTGCAAGGTAAAGCATCGATTTTTTACGTTTTTATAACATCTGTATTGATAAATCACAAGCAAATATAATTATGTAATAGTGCAGTTTGCATTGATTTGTAGTTACGGTGTAAAATGATGATGTTTACATTATTTTAACCTTGAACGACAGTTGTGCTAGTTATTATTCTTCGGTAAATTTCGGCAACTCTTTCATACACAATAAACACTATCTAGAATCATAATATTCTGAAAACTGTTTACTAGCCTTTACAGTAACCTGCTTTACCTATGATGTTATTTTTTGGAGAACCTCCTTGTATATTTTTTGTATACATTTCAATCAAACAAACAGCGATAATTCTATTGATTTAATCATTTTCCGATATCATATATAACAATTCAAACACATCCTCATTAGACATAATTCAGTAACAATCTTTAGTTCTCCAAGGATTAACATTATGCGTTAATTGACTATTCACCAAAATCAAATAAGATTTGTTTTTATTTTGTACAAATTTACCTTCATTTGGTATACAGGGTATTTTCTAGGAAATAGATATAAGGAAATATTAAGCTGAAGTAAATCCAATTTAACCATTATTCGTTAAAAATGATTTGCAATATCATTTAAAAGCATTAATAAGGGTTCTACAACTTCATTAGTGATCACATATTTTATATACACAGTGGCACCATAGTCACTACTGAGAGAGAGAGAATTATTGGTTTACTTATTACTACCGCACGTTTTATAAGTAAAATAAAATTATTTACTGATCAAAAATATGAATCCGGGAAAGCGGATAGTATGGGCCAAAAGTTGTTTAAAACGTTGCCGTCAGGCAGCATCACTGAACGGTGTTTAGCAAGCAGCGCTAGTGTCGCCCCCACCATGTGCAGGTCGTCGTCACTACGTTGCGTTGAGTGCGAGAGAGTTTTGTTTTGTTTGTGAACCTGGAAACCGGTGCTTCAAGCAACTTTTAACAACTTCCTGTATTATTACAGGTAAGGATAAATCTATTAAATTAGTATTGTTATCACGTCTACCTTATAATTATACATTACTGAAAATTTCATTTCGATTCCATTAACCCGGCCTGGTTGCCGCCATGTTTTTTGTCTCAATGTCAGTCGGGTATTATGGGCCACTTTAAATGTTGTATGGGCCATAAACAGTTTTTTTAGTAATCTTTCTTTCTTAGCGTTACAGGACCGCAGTCATGCCAAAGTTTTGAAAAGAAACCGGAAGGCGAGGGCCGAGGGGAGTGGTCGGAAGATGCTATGAAACTTGCAGTGGCTTTTGTTTTGGAAATTCAAATGTCTGAAAACAAATCCGATTTGCGAAAGAGAGAACTGCAAAAATGTTGCCACAATCCAAAAAAAGGAGAAAACAACAAAATTTGTTGATTACGATAATGATAAACCCTGTACATCTTCAACCGTGGACTGCATTGTTTTGTGGAGCTAGTTATGAAGAAAAACTGGATCCAGTGCAAGACTCGTGAAGGCTGGGCTTATGAACTGTGTGGCCGAATTTGTTCTACTATTGTGATTATTGCAAGTTAAACAACTAGTATAGTACTGCAATGTAAAAAACCTCTGTTACCTCTATCATATGTTAATGTAATTAAAATAAATTGTTTTTCATCACACAAAAAATATTTTATACTAATTATTTCCTATAGTATATTAAGTGGCCCATAATACCCGACAGATATACATTTTTCAGTATTTCCACAAAATTCTAATTTACCAAAAAACTTTTTTCAAATACATGGAAACATGTTAAACGGATGTTTACTTAATGAATACAGTCGAGATAAATGATAATGTATGTTTTGTGCTGCATATGATATAAAATATACAGGTTATATGTATATATCCTTAAGTGGCCCATACTATACTCCTTTCCTATTTAATTAAATCTCATCAACACAATCCACATATCCCATATAAAGACTGGCTTATTATAGGAGGGGATTTTCTTAAGAAACACGAAAGTTGCTTAAACTCTCAAATCCCTTGTCCATATAATAGGTTTAAGTCACCGAAACTAGTTAGTTCTGGGTTGTCTAACCTAGCTGTTCAGTCGTATGAAACTGTCAACAAATGTAGTCGGTTCGGGTTGGTTTTACCGAATAATGATAGTTCTTGGTTGTCCAACACAGTTGTTAAATCGTGTAAGTAAACCTGTCAAGAACTGTAGTCGATCCGGGTTGGTTTTACCGAATATTTTTAGTTTTGGGTTGGACAATACAGCTGTTAAATCGTGAGAAACTGTCGAGAACTTGTACCGTAAATTAGTTAATTAAATTTCATACAATGTAAATTTCGCAACCTAATCAGCCAGTATAATATAATACTATTTTACATCCAATGTTCCGGAACTAAATTATTGGGCGGAGTAACTACCTAATTGGCACGCGTATGAATTTTTTCTTCTAACCCTTTGTAGCAGCCCAACTACGTAACCGATCAGACCTCGCGCGCTTTGTCCGTAAGTAAAATTTATCTTTTCGTATTATTAAATTAGCCCTTTGATGCCGAACATATAAAATGAATGTAACGTAAAGTAAAGATGTGAATAGTAAAGTAACTTACCCTTGAAGATCTTTTATTTGCTTGATGGAGATAGATAAAGGTTTGTGGCGTCGTCCTTATGGCGACGAGCACGTTGTTATAAATAGTAATTTGTATCATTAAATGGCTAATACCGTCGCGAATTTGTTTTAGGCGAGTTTACGTAGCTGAGGTATCTCACGTGTTGTTTGAATAGATGGCTACCACTTCCCAACATCTACTCCTCTTCTAGAAGTAACCGTTCTTAGACTACAGCTTCAATGTCTCGTGCCAAGACGCCGATTACCCGGGTTGTGAGTCTACCTATTGTGAAGGGAAGTGAAATATTATTGTTTTGTAAAGTAAAACGTCGTACGCATAATTCAATAGAACATTGGATATTTTAGGCCCACCTAGAAGATATACTTTTAGTTATTACATTCTAATTGGCAGCAACGTGGCAATACATATTTTTTCATTTACCATCTAAAAAAGTGGTGCTTGTAAGTTTAGTAAATTAAATTGAACTTATAAGTAAACTTTGCATTTCTAGTATTTATTACTACGACCTCAGAAGTCACCACCTCCATGTGTTATCGTCATACGGTACACATATTTATTGCGCCACTCTGCTATTGATGTGCCTACTCTGCCATCAACTTGGTGAAACTGAGTGAAAATGCCACAATGCCTGCCATTAAAATAGAATATTTGTCTAAAGATGAGTTGGTATTTGAACTGATATCTAGAGGTATTAGATTAAATAGTGACAGTACAGTAAATGAACTCAGAAAGTCCTTAAGACAGTGTTTGAGAAACAATATTTTACCTACTCCTAGTAGCCTATTAAAAATAGACCACAATCAGGAAGTAAAACTTCTCAGTGAAAAAGTGATATTATTAGAACATGGGTGCAGTGAATTGAACAGTGCTAGTTCACCTTTAGAAATCACCAAATTCCAAGAAAAGTGTAAACATTTAATAAACCGTTTATTTTTAGACAACCAGCTAGAACTAAGTTCTGTACATAGTGAAACTTTATCAGCTTTAAAGTGTAGGCTAGTAAATGTTGAACAACAATTAGCTAAAAACTTGCTACCTACAGTGAACCTAGAACAGCTTAAAGTGTTAGAAGCCAATTTAAATGAATCATTAGAACAAGATGAGGCTATGGAACAGGCAGTGAAAGAACAAATAGGCCCTATTTCTGTACAACCACCAACAATATCACAGCCTACTGCCAGTACCCCCACTTTGCCTATAATGCCTATTTATAATGCAAACAATGATTGTATTAGTCAACCTATGTCTGGTTTAAATATGTTTAATAAGTTAAACAACCCTGTAGAATGTTATTTACAAAATTTTACAGTAACAAATGGCTTAGTAGTACCTGAGCTAATAAACTTTTTGAAAACTTTGTTAAAACTAAAATGTGAAACTAGCCTATCAGAAAATGAAATTTTAGCATTGTTACCAGGTTATGCAAAAGGTCCACTTTTAGCCAAAATAATACAGTGTAAGTCTGTCATGCCAAATGTCAACTATCTACACAGGGAATTAATTAGTGCTTTTATCCCTGTAGGCCTAATTGAAAGACTGAGACTAGATTTAGTTTATAGGCCACAAAGGTTTGATGAGCCACTGTATGAATACATCTATGACATCAAAGAGCTCAGTCAAGTTTTATTGTGTAACATAAGTGAACAGGACTTGGTAACTTGTATAAAAAGAGGTATTAAGCCTACAGATAGAAATAAGTTAATTTTTGAAAACAATCCCATTTGTTTTACAGATTTGGAAAATGTGTGTATAGCTAGTAACAATATAACCTTTAATGATAACTTAAGGGACAATTTAAGTAAGACATATTATGTTAACAACATGTATCCACCACATGTTGAACCTAGGAATAGTAGGCCTACTATCAAAAACCCAAAGTTATGTTTCAATTGTAATAGGCCTGGTCACTTAGCAAAAAATTGTTTTAGGAATCCAAAAAACTAGTTGATAGGGGAGTGGTATTACACACAACACCTAAAAATATCCCTCCCCGGTTTCATAAGTTTAAGAATAATAATTTTATAAATAGTAATACAGTAAGAAAAGAAAAACACTATTTTATGGAGAGTCTATGGTAAGGTAATTAAAAATTGGAGTAAATTAAACTATAGAAAACCTAATTTAAGACTAAATGTTAGACAGTGTAACAATATGCCTTTAATTGAAGCTATAGTGGGTAAAAATGTAAAAACAAACTGCTTATTAGATACTGGTGCTACAAGAGATATAATTAGTAAAGAATTTTATGATAGCCTATTATTGAATAAAAATGTTTCTAAATTAATGAAGTCAGATGATAGAATGTTTGCTGCAAATAACACTGAAATAAAATGTTTTGGTTACTGTTATGCTAAGATAAAAATTTCTAAATTTTGTTGGAAAGTAAAATTTATTGTATTGGGTAATTTAAAATGGGACATTATATTGGGAAACCCATTTATATCTAATAGCAAATTAATTTTAGATCTTGATGGAGATTCATGTTATTTTAAATTCAATTGTAATGAGAAAATAACTATTGTCAGACAACAGCCTTTTGAACATGAAGTAAAACAGCATTGATGTAAAAATAGGGTGCACTAGAGCTGAGGCTGAGATACAAAACCTTATAGGGGATTTTCCAAAATGTTTTTACTCCAAAAATTAGGAGAGGCTCTAGATTTGGAAGTGAAATTAGTTCTCAATGACCCCACACCTGGAAATATTAGGCCTTATTTTATGAGCCCTCCTACTGTAAATAAGATGAAAAACAATAATACAGGATTGGTTGGACCAAGGAATAATTGAACCCAGTACTTCAGCCTACTCCAGTCCAGCCTTTTTAACCAAAAAGGACAGACTTGTAGTCAATTATACCGAATTAAATAAAAAGTTACAGAAAATTGATTTTCCCATTGGTGATTTAAATAATTATTATCAACATCTAAGTGGAGCCAAATATTTTTCAATAATAGATTTAAGAAAAAAGTTTTTTGCAATGTCCATTATCACCTGATAGTCAAGATCTTACCTCATTTAGCACTATATTTGGTAAATATAAATTTAAACGAGTACCCTTTTGGTTTACATGTTGGTAGTGCTGTATTGTCCGCCTATCTGGATAAAGTCCTAGACAATATAAAATTTAAATATGTGATAAATTTTTGTGATGATATCTTAGTGTACAGTAAAGACCTTGATTCGCATTTAGTACATGTCAGAGAGATTGTAAATAGACTAAGCAAACATGGCTTAAACGGCAAACCTAGAGAAAGCAAAAGTTTTGTTTTGAGGAAATCTCCTTTTTGGGGAATTTAATTAAAAATAATACAGTAACTATAGATCCCGAGCGAACAAGGAGTATAAGAGAATTTATGCCGCCTAAGAACGCCAAGCAAATTTCACAGTTTTTAGGTATGACTAATTTCTTTTCAAAATTTATAAATAATTATGCCGAATTATGTAATCCTTTAAATCGTTTAAGAAGGAAAAACGCTAAATTTGTTTGGACAAGTGAATGTCAAGATTCGTTTGTAAAGTTAAAAGAAGCTATAATGAATCCTCCTGTACTCCAGTTAGCCGATTTTTCAAAGCAATTTATAGTAATGACAGATGCTAGTGGAATAGCCGCAGGTGGTTGTTTGTTACAGGGAAAACGACCAAAATGAATTAATGCCAATAGCCTATTACTCTAGGAAATTTACTGATGCCGAATTAAAATATACTGTTTATGAAAAAGAAGCTTTGAGTGCACTAATTTGCATAGAAAAATGGCACGAATTTTTAGGAGTAAGAAACCTTTAAATTAATAACTGATAACCAAGCTTTATCCTATGTCCTCAATCACAAAAGGAAGGTAGGAAGACTTGCCCGGTGGATCGAGAGGATTTTGAATTTGCCATTTGAGGTTGAATTTAAAAGTTCCACCGATAATGCACTGGCAGATGCCCTATCACGTATGTTTGAGGGCGAGTCGACGGGAACAGCTGATCCGAGCCCCAGTGACTGCCGGAACGGTCCAGACCAGGATAAAAATAGATTATCGATTTCCTTCTGCCATTCAAACTCCTCCCGAAGGCAAAAATGTAAACCAACATCTAATGTAAAGCCTAAAATGCAGATAAATAATAAGTGCAATAAGAAGGATAATTTGTGGTTGTTAATTAATGATTTGCCATTAGCGTTTAAAGATTTAGAAAAATATCAACTTCAAGATAAAGAAACTCAGCAAATCATTCAATCTGTAAAAAGCAATAGTAAACAATTTATGTATATTTTATAAAAAAACAATTTACTGATGTACAAAAGGAATGTAAAAAGTAAGAGTAAGATATTTTTGCCTGTACAGTTAATTGATTTAGTATATGAATTCTTCCACAGTTCTTTAATAGGAGGTCATTTAGGCATTGCTAGAACGCAAAGAAAAATTAATCAGTATTTTTTATAGACCTGATTTAGACGGAAATTTATAAAGGCAAAAGTGAAAACATGTAATGTTTGTAAAATGAGTAAAGTGTGCCAAAGAAAATATGAAGGCGAATTAGTATCTGTGCCATTTAAGAACAATATGGATTGTTTATTCATAGATCTTTTAGGTCCCTTAGTGAGAACTAGAAACAGCAATGTATATTTACTTGTAGTTGTAGATGCCGCCAGTAAATTTCTATGGCTAATCCCTTTGAGGGAATGTAAGAGTGCTGAAATATGTAATAAATTAGACCGCATAATTTTTAACAACTTTTCTGTACCTAAAATAATAGTGTCAGACAATGCCGCATATTTTACATCACTGTATTTTAAGAAGTTCTTATTTAAGAATTTTATTGAAACACCGTAGACTAGCGCCTTACAGGGCTAATGGAAATCAATCAGAAAGGCATATTAGAAACATATCTACATTATTACGTAGTTTCTATCACAACTGTCATAGTAATTGGGATAATGACCTAGGCTATATACAATTAAGTTTAAACACCGCCCATAATGAAAGCACTGGTTTTGCTGCCTTTGATTTAATGTTTAATCATTCCTGTAATAATGCTTTATCTAATTTATGGAAGCTAAATGATCTAATTGGTGAGAATTTGTCCAAGGAAACTGTTGTAAACAATTTAAAGAGAGCTGTGGTCAATGTAAAAAGGAGTATAGCACATAACAGTAATAGACAAAAGTACTCAGAGCAAAATGTAAAACATCCCTTTAAGTTGCATTCCTTAGTATGGATAAGAACCCACTATTTAAGCAATAAGGTAGAAAAGTTTTGTGCAAAATTAGCACCAAAATATATAGGAATTTATAGAATTTTATATTTTTTAAGCCCTGTAACTTGTATTGTACAACACACTGAAAATGTTTTGAATGTAAAAAAGGTTCATATTGTAGATCTAAAACCAAATTAAGACCTGTTCTGTATAAAAAAAAACTTTGTAGCATCCCTAGCTTAAGGAACCACTTGCTGCCAAATTTAAAAGATAAGATAAAATCCAGAAAGTTAATTGTTTGGTGAATTCTTAACGAATGTTTCAATGGAAACAAAATATAGAAAAAGAGTTTGTAGGTAGACTTTATATAAAGAAATGAGACATAGTTGATCCTGTTTGTAATATAGGAAACAAATATGAAAAGTTGTGTCTGTCTTTTGTATGTATGTCAAAATATTGAAGTTTGAATTTTGTAGATATATTTGAAGTGTTAAAATTCATGTAGATGTAAGATGTATAGGATGTTGTATGTAAATATGTATTAAGAGTAATGCAGTATTAATAAGGAATGTGAGACTTAGCTTCTCGTGAGGGGACGTTTCATTCCAAAGTATTCGATCCATATTGGTAACTTGTCCGCAAGTCTCAGGGTATTTAATGGCAAAACACTATACACAAAACACTGGTATGAATGCAAAAAAGAAGTATGAATGTGGCGCCTATATAACAAAACACTACACTACACTTATTTACGATTTAATCGCCTTAAATGCCCTTATTCTTGCAACGACCCGCAAATTCTAAAACGCTGCAACGTGCACTGCATGAAAATAGTTTGCCTATATTGATTTTCTATTTTTGGTCCCTAAGCGAGCAGTCATAGAACTGCATTGGCATGCGATCTAGCGGATTTGATAGGAAACTTTTGAAACCCCGCGCTATCGAATTGTTATGGTTGAATTTGAATTTATGTAATGAATAAAAGGTTGAATTAAGTTTGTTATTTAGGATATGTTTAAAGTAAAGCGACTAATTAGGTTGCGAAATCAAAACAGGGGGGATATTCTGTACCGTAAATTAGTTAATTAAATTTCATACAATGTAAATTTCGCAACCTAATCAGCCAGTATAATATAATACTATTTTACATCCAATGTTCCGGAACTAAATTATTGGGCGGAGTAACTACCTAATTGGCACGCGTATGAATTTTTTCTTCTAACCCTTTGTAGCAGCCCAACTACGTAACCGATCAGACCTCGCGCGCTTTGTCCGTAAGTAAAATTTATCTTTTCGTATTATTAAATTAGCCCTTTGATGCCGAACATATAAAATGAATGTAACGTAAAGTAAAGATGTGAATAGTAAAGTAACTTACCCTTGAAGATCTTTTATTTGCTTGATGGAGATAGATAAAGGTTGTGGCGTCGTCCTTATGGCGACGAGCACGTTGTTATAAATAGTAATTTGTATCATTAAATGGCTAATACCGTCGCGAATTTGTTTTAGGGCGAGTTTACGTAGCTGAGGTATCTCACGTGTTGTTTGAATAGATGGCTACCACTTCCCAACATCTACTCCTCTTCTAGAAGTAACCGTTCTTAGACTACAGCTTCAATGTCTCGTGCCAAGACGCCGATACCCGGGTTGTGAGTCTACCTATTGTGAAGGGAAGTGAAATATTATTGTTTTGTAAAGTAAAACGTCCGTACGCATAATTCAATAGAACATTGGATATTTTAGGCCCACCTAGAAGATATACTTTTAGTTATTACATTCTAATTGGCAGCAACGTGGCAATACATATTTTTCATTTACCATCTAAAAAAGTGGTGCTTGTAAGTTTAGTAAATTAAATTGAACTTATAAGTAAACTTTGCATTTCTAGTATTTATTACTACGACCTCAGAAGTCACCACCCCCATGTGTTATCGTCATACGGTACAAACTGCTGTCGGCCTAGGTCGGTGTCACTGAATCTTGTTAGTACTTGGTTGTCGAACACAGCTGTTTCAATCATGTGAAAATTCGTTATTCCATTATTCGCTTCTAACTTAGCCGTTACTTGAACATTTGCAATAAAACTTTCCATCGCAAATTCTATTTCTTCTTTCCTCCTGGATATTTTTGGTTTGTTGGTGACCCTTAAATATTATTTATTTGACTGAAATATTAAATTTAACAATATAACAGGTTTCAAATTATACATTTTGTATTGCTTACCCAGTCTCTATATTTTACTGTTAGTTTCACTTTGTATGTTTCTTTATATTGGAGTCTGAAAAATAACGATTTACATTATTTCAAATTTCTATCATTTCTTAAAATTAATAGCATTACCAGTTTTATGACCTATTCTAACTCTTTTAGTCGGGTATATTGCTTTTATAAGACTAAAATTGTTTCAAAAATTGTTCATACGAAAGGAATAGTTTCGTCCGTCACTCTAATTTTGGCAGAATTTAAAAAGAGTAGGGAGTAGGAAATCTGTTAAATATACTGAATGATGCATATACAAACGAAAATTCCAAATGGTCAGAAACTTAAACATGTCATATATAGTTATGTAAGCGTCTTCCAATGAAATGCAGATATTTAAGTACCAAATAATCAGTATTATGGTTACCGGTTACCTAAATTATTGATCGATGTAATAGCAAAATATTAAGCTCTTTGAAAATAATGATCATTGCCAACCAATCTAGATCTGCACCAAAACAAATATGATCGGTGATTATTTTTTTTTCTTAGGAAAATTCATCTGTCAATTTTACAAAAACACATATTGAGTTATATAGGATACAAATAATTTTTTTACTCAAAGACAATATAATGCGCAGATTTAGAGATATAATTTACCAACAAATGTGATCATACTTCTGAGACCATAAACAACTGAAAGAAATGTTGACGTGAGGGGTTGGAATCCCTTTAGAAGTTATTCAAAGGGAATAAACTTCATCGCGGTATTGCCCTTAAATTAACAGCACTGAAACTCTCTTTTAAATTTTCAAATATAACATAGATAATATTTTATTAAAATAATTCTGAAATAATGTCTCTAAATAATTACGGACCACCACTGCCCGCTTCACAGACCATTATATCACGGCGCTCGCTTGCTCTCTAATCTCTTATTAATCGCAAAACATATAAAAATATTTGAATTTACAGACTTTTACATTTAATTTTATCTGTAAATTCTTATATTTGTATTAGTCATTTGAGACAAACCAACTATATTTGAGTCTAAATTAAAAGTTGTTAGATTAAAAGTACCAAGCATATTCATACAATTTAAGTAATACTAAACCGATACAACCTAGTATCGTAAAAGATGACATAAAGTAAAACATATTTATCACACATATGGGTAGACAGTTGGACGGACCATCTACACCTTTCGTTTTAGGTCCAAAAATCAAGCAAATTTTTGTACCAAGAGGAATTTGTGTATAAAGTTTCAAGTCTCTAAGACCTTTATAGCAAGAGTTATCATAGAAATGAATAGCCAAAGGGACAAGAGTCGGATAGGCTGACTTTCGAAAGAAAAATCTATAAACTTCTTTTTGTACCAAGAGAAATTTGTGTATAAAGTTTCAAATCTCTAAGACCTTTATAGCAAGAGTTATCATAGAAATGAATAGCCAAAGGGACAAGAGTCGGATAGGCTGACTTTCGAAAGAAAAATCTATAAACTTCTTTTGTACCAAGAGGAATTTTGTGTATAAAGTTTCAAATCTCTAAGACCTTTATAGCAAGAGTTATCATAGAAATGAATAGCCCAAAGGGACAAGAGTCGGATAGGCTGACTTTCGAAAGAAAAAATCTATAAACTTCTTTTTGTACCAAGAGGAATTTTGTGTATAGAGTTTCAAATCTCAAGAC